>NC_018389.1:1954015-2028340 GCF_000208865.1 Neospora caninum Liverpool
TAATTTCCTCTCTCTCCTATCCCCTCTGTCTCCTTCTCTCCTCTGTCTCCTTCGTTTCACAGACTCCGGAGGCCATGCTCTGGAGAGACAGATATATCTCCACAGCTTTACGCACTCGTGTCCGTAGGAGAACCGGCGTGTGTGTGTGTGTGTGCTGTGAAGGTCTACCTGTGGATGCATATATGAGCCTTGACTCCTGGGCATGTCCACATTTGGGCGTGTAGATCAGACCAAGAATACCGACGTAGAGAGGGCCCGAAACGCTCTGCACCCATCTGTGCTCATGCCCCGTCGGCACCTCCTCATTTGCGTATGAATATATATATATATATATATATATATGTATATATATATATATATATAGATATAGATATAGATATAGATATAGATATAGATATATATATATATATATAGATATGGATATATCTATATATGGATATATATATATATATATATATAGATATATATAGATATATATATATATATATATATATATATATATATATATATATATATATATATATATATATATATATATATATATATATATATATATATATATATATATATATATATATATATATATATATATATATATATATATATATATATATATATATATATATATATATATATATCTATATATATATATATATATATATATATATATATATATATATATTTATATATATATATATATATATATATATTTATATATATTTATATATATTTATATATATATATATATGTATCTATGTATGTATATTAGGTTCGCGGTGGTTGGGAAGATCGCCGGACCTTTTCTCAGAGGTTCGCCTGGTCTATGCAGACCAATCGGCATTCCAGGGATTAACGCGCCTCCCAGCAATTTTCCCATCGCCATGACTCCTCGATAGGCGTTGCGGTCGACGTGGGCAATTTGCATCTGGAGCGGGGCCTTCGCAGGCTCGGCCCCCGTCCCTGCCGCCGTCCCCGATGCGAGGCCAGACGAGTCAAGAGAAGAAGAGCGAGAGGCGTGTGCTTGTCGTTCGTGTGGCGACGGAAGTCTCATGATCGCATCGACGAGAGGGTCCATGGAGGAGACGAGAGAGGACGGTGTCAACCCGCTTTGCCGATTCAGAGCCGATGTGTACACGACCTGCACAGCGTTTTCAGAAGCGCCAAACACGCACAGCGCTGGCCACGCGCCTCGAATCCAAACGTCTCGGAACCGAGACGCGGCACGCCTTGAGATAGGCAGAAGCATCTCGCGTGCTGTCCCTTTCGCGTGCGGCGTCCCTTTCGCGTGCTGCATTCCTTTCTCCCTTGGCTTGTCGCGCGGTTTCGTCTTTGGCGGGAGCTCAGTCCGGCCCCGCCTGTCTCACCTCGAACTCTGCCTGTTCCTCTGTGGCGTCGAGTTGGAGGAACAGATCGAAAACCTGAGCAGAGACGTCTCTGCATGCAACACCCAGAAGCGAGGTCAACGCTACGCAGCTTCTCAGCCGAAATCGTGGCCCGCCAAGGGAACACACAGCGCGGCGCGCCCCTCGGGAGCTCGCCTTTTCTGCGGAGTCTTCACGGCTTAGGGTTTTGCATCTTGCGTCTCTTTTCCTCCGAATCCAACTTCATTGTGTTTAAGAGGCAGAGGAAAAACGCGAGGGATGAAAGAAAGAGAGGGATGAAAGAAAGAGAGGGTTGAGAGAAAGAGGGGGTTGAGAGAAAGAGGGGGTTGAGAGAAAGAGGGGGTTGAGAAAAAGAGCGGGTTGAGAAAAAGAGAGGGTTGAGAAAAAGAGAGGTGTCGACATCGGTTTCTCCAGCGACGGCTGCGACGCCGGTCGAGCGGCAGCTGTGCAATCGAATCTCTTCTCTCTGCTGGAAAAAAAAGGAGGCTCTGCGCAAGAGTTCAGAGCATGCACGGCTTTTCGTGAGCACACACCGCGTCTGCATGCGCATTCTTTAGAGGAACTGGGCGACAGGTTAACGTGGAACCGTGACCTCGCTGGTGGCTGCGAAACGAATCGATCTTTGCGAAACCAGGCAATCGCGAGAGACAACTGCTCGTGGAAGACGGAGGGTGGGAGACAAGGAGGGCTCCGCGTACTCCACGCAGCCGCGAAGAAACACAAAAAGAGCGGAAACCGCCTTCCCAACACATCTAGAGACTCGCCAAACCCCGACCATTCCTCAGTTCCCAGAGAGCTAAACACAATTGTATACATATATACATGCATATACATATACATATATATACATGTATATATATATATATATATATACACATAAATATACATATATATATATATACATATATATACATGTATATCAATATATTTACATATATAAATACATGTATATGTATATCTATATATATCTATATATATGTATATATATATATATATATATGTATAAAGATATAGATGCGTTTTTGTGGACACTGTTTGTGTATATTTGGGGCCATGTGTCTGTCGATATGAACAGCGAGGAGAAGATGCAAGGGCGTGTGAGTACGTGGCCTTTGCAGGTATCTCTCTCCGCAGTCATCAATATCGCCTACGGCGACAGGCTTTCGACCCCCCTCTGCGCCTGGTGACAGGCAGAGGGGAGGTAAAGGTTATCCAGGACCAAAAGAGGTGGTGACTGGGACTAGCGGTGGAAAGCACTCCATTCGGCAAAGCGACGCGCAAGTTCGGAAAAAAATTCGGAAACGAAAAGAGCCTGGAAACTCACACAGGCCGCGCCGAAGTTCGGTCGACCTTGTTGACGACGACGACCGCACGCAGCCCTGCCTGCAGCGCCTTCTGCAAGACCACGCGAGTTTGCGGTTTACACCCCTGCGGAGCCAGCAGGCAACACGCGCACTGGGTATTTTAGATCCTCCAGTGCATGCACGACCATGCAGGCACATCCCAACACACATAAATAAGTATACATAAATATATGAAAGTATAGATGAACATAAATATATATAAATGTATATGTCAATAGATGAAAGGAGATAGATGTACGTATACAGATCCGAGTAGAGAAGAGCGTTCGAAGGCCATACACGTCTATAGATAGATACAGGTAGATAGATACAGATTGATAAATAGATAGATACAGATAGATAGATAGATAGATAGATAGATGGATAGATACAGATAGATAGATAGATACAGATAGATGGATAGATAGATAGATACAGATAGATAGATAGATGGATACAGATAGATAGATAGATTGATAAATAGATAGATAGATAGATGGATAGATACAGATAGATAGATAGATAGATAGATAGATAGATAGATAGATGGATACAGATAGATAGATAGATTGATAAATAGATAGATAGATAGATGGATAGATACAGATAGATAGATGGATACAGATAGATAGATGGATAGATACAGATAGATAGATGGATACAGATAGATAGATGGATAGATACAGATAGATAGATAGATGGATAGATACAGATAGATAGATACAGATAGATAGATACAGATAGATAGAAAGAAAAAAACGGAGACATGCAGTGAGAAGCGTCCACAGAAGAAAAAGATGCAGAGCTGAGCAGGTGTGTGCTGTAGCGCACTGAGATGTATTTGAGGACGAGTCGAGGCACGAGGAAGAAAGACGCTTCAGGGAAAGACAAATTTCAGGCAGGGAGAAACAGGGACAAGACGCCCTCTTGAGGGACATTCCGACGGAAAGCGTTTGAAAAAACAATTTGTGCCTCGCCTACCTCGACGGCGTCTACCACCAGCAGAACTCCGTCTGCCAAGTGCATGACTCTCTCGACTTCGCCGCTGAAATCCGCATGCCCTGAGACAGGAAGAAGAGACAGAAAAGAGAGAGAAAGGAAACGGCACGTGCGCATTCCAGGAAGGCCAAAAACGCGACGAGTCGGCGCGAGGTGCCGTCGGGACAGCTAAAGCACGAGAGACGCAAAGAAGGAAACAGGAATGAAACAGAAGAAACCCAGCATAAGAGAACCCAAACAGAAGAAACGCAAAAGGGGACAGACGCGAACAGTAGAGAGACGGGGAGACAATTCGCGCCGGGAAGTGCCGAACGCTGCGACCGACCTGGGGTATCAATGATGTTGACTTTCCTTCCATCCTTGAAGCGGAGCGAACACACTTTGGCAGTAATTGTGATGCCGCGTTCTTTCTCGAGCTGGCCTGTGTCCATCATCCGCTGCATGCTCTGGAAAGAAAGCAGTCGACAAAGCTCGCCGGGGTTTGCGGGAGTGAGTGGCCGACCAGAGAATGCCTCTCAGAGAGTGAAGCACGCTGACCGAGAAGAACAGCGACAATCCTCTCTCGCGCCTCTTTCCCTCTCCCCGCGCCTTCGTCTCTCAGCATTCCAGATTCGCCCCCCTCTCTTGTTCACACTGTCTCCCTTCCCTCGGCTCTCGAGCTCCCCGCTTGCCGCCAGGTCTTTTCTCTAAACATAAGAAAACCTCTTCGTCAGTCTTTCTCCCCTTCTTTCCGTTCTTCCTTCTTTTCTTCCTTCTTCCCATTCTTCCTTCTTTTCTTTCGTCCTTCTTTTCTTTCTCCCTTCTTTTCTTTCTTCCCTTCTCATCCAGGCCCCAGCTGTCTCTGCGTCTCTGCTCGTTCGTTTTCTTCTCTCGCACACGTGCCTTTCTCTTTTCGAGGTCCCAGCTGGTTTTCAAGTCGCAGGCGGACTGGAGCTCCGCAGCGTGGACGAGGAGGGCGTCCACGAGCGTCGTCTTTCCGTGGTCGACATGCGCGACGATTGCGACGTTCCGCAGATTGCCTTCCGGTCTTTGGCCTGTCTCGCTCCCTGCGGCCGCCGGCGAGACAGCAAACAGGGCGGAGTCTGTAGGCGCCGAGACAGCCGAGTAACGCACTTCGCATGCAGGACCTGCTGGCGAGAGAGGGGCCGACGCGTTCGACCTCCGGGCAAACTTCCGAGAACGAGCGCGAAGAAGCAAAGAAGACAGAGAAGAAGACTGCGAAGACGACCGAGAAAAAGACTGAGGAAGAAACAGCGAAGAACGAGAAGAAGATTCAGGAGACCGCGAAGACAGAGGAGACATAGAGAGGAAGGGAGGCGCACGCGAGCTCCAGGGGGCGACTGCCGAGGGAGAGGCGCGGGAAAACGGACGAGACGTAGCGCCCGCATGTTGCGCAGCTGCATGCGCGGCGGTTTCTTTGGGCATGAGCCTCTGGGAGACGGAGGCAGCCCCGCAGGAGAGAGAGGGCCCGAGCGGCGAAGACGAGAGGAAACAAGGCGAGAAGAAAGAAGGGTGGGGTGCGCAGTGCGGCGGACAAGAGGGAGAGACCGGAGAGGAAAGGGGACAGGCAGAGACAGCCACAGAGAGGACGAGCAGGAGGAGGATGGAGCAGGGAACGGCGAGCGGAGAAGCGCGAGGGAGAGAACGTCTCGAGAGAGGTCCACGCAGCGCCTTCCAACAGCTCGACACCGCATGCCTACTCCGAGAACACTCCTCGCTCCGCTCGGTCCTCTCAGAGAAGAGAGAAGACGACAGCGAGAAAGCGCGCAGAGAAGCACTCAAAGAACAGCACCAACGCGAGGAACGCGTGAGGGTGGGAGACAAAGAAACGGAGCGAGGCCGCGAGGACGCAGCCCGCGAGGAAGCGGAGGCGCCTGAGCAGGGCGAGGGGCCGACAGGGAAGAGAGCGTCGAGTTTGGGAGCGCGCACAGAAGGTCGAGTCGAACCTCTCGGAGGTTTTCTTCTCTTTCCCGTAGAGGGAGGCTTCCGCGTTTCGCTTCTGAGGCGGCGAGAGCCTCCGAAGTTCAACTTCCGCCCTGCCAGGCGACGCGCTACAGGCTTTCTTCGGCAGGCGCGAAACGAAAACGAAGGACACCCAACGGAACAGGCAGATGAGGAAAACAGCGGGTCTGCACTGGAAGAAGAGGAAGAGAACACAGGAGAGGAGAGAGAGGGCGATGGAAGCTCAGGGTGCGGATGTCGAGAGGCAGCCCGCGCCTCTTTGTCTGAAGATCTTCGCGTCCGAGAGGGTTTCTTTAACTTTGGCAAATGGAAAGTTGGGTCAAGTGCTTCCTTCTGGAAAGTCTCACAGTGCCCGGATGCAGGCGCCACGGCGGAAGCGCAGAAACCGCCAGCAACTCCAGAGACAGAAAGCGAACAACGTGAAGAAACGCCAGGCGGAGGAGAGCAAAAGAGAGAAGAAGACCGCGACTCGGTGAAGATCGGCGAGGTGGAGGTGAGCGGGACGGAGAGCGCTCCCGCTGCGACGGGAGCCTCTTCCATGTTTGTCGCCAGTCTCATGTTTTCCGTGGGCGACTTTTCAGACTGTTCAGCCCGTCTTTGTGCTTCTCGGCGCGTTCGGAACGGACGGGAGGTCTTTTACCCGAAGCTGGAAGAGTGTCCGCTGCAGGGAGAGAAAGCACTCGAGGAAACGACGGCAGTGAAAGGAACGCGAAGAGGAAACGATGGCAGCTGGGAGCTGCGGAAAAAGGAGACAGCACGAATTGAAGCGCCGCGCGAGAGAGACAAGACGAAGACGTGACGGGGCTTGTTGTTGCGAGAGTCGAGCGCGAGAAAACGCAAGGCGGCTCTGAAAAAACGAGAAGTCTGGAGAGGTTCGAGAACCGTCTCGAGCATCCCCGTCCAGAGAGAAAAGAGAATGCGTCCTCGGTTTCTTCTCTGCTGTCGTTCGTCCACGCGTTTGTGTCGGCTCGAGAGGAAGTTCTCCTGCCCTACGTCCGTGTGTGTCTCTGTGTGTGTGTGTGTCCTCCCTCTCCTCCTCGGCCTTTTTTTGTCACAAGAAGCTTTGAAGAGCATCTGCGTCGGTGAAAAGTCGGTCCAGATGCGGAGACGCGTCTCGACTTCAGGCGTCTCGGGCAGGGTGTCCTGCCTCGCGTGTGTCTGAAGCGTGGATGACCGTGGACCAGACGGGCTGTCCCTCTCGCTCTTCTTGTCGCGCTTCTCAGATACACACTCTGAGAGTGCTCCGAGAGATCAAGAAAGAGAGACACACACTGCGGACACTCACTCTCGCTCGCGCAGAGAGACGGTCAATTTGAGCGAAAAGACGCCGCGAAAAGAAACCGCATGCAGAGCGCAGCGCGCGGCGGCGCTTTCATGTCTCGACACCGGACCCATCGACGCTGTGGGGCCGACGATGGCGCGTGAGAAAACCCTGAAAAGCGTTTTTCCTTGATTCCCTGCTCTTGGCTTTTTACCGGCTGTGTCTTCGGAAAGCGAAAGACGGCAACGGGGACGCGCAGCGCGACGAGCCTGGAGGCGAAAACGGAGGGCGGCTGCTCTCGAGTGTCGCGCAGCTCGCAGTTTCTTCTCGCAAGCGCCGCGATCTTTGTGGAGAAACGGCCATTTTTCTTGTCGCCAGCAGACAGAAAACAGCTGAAGAGAGGCGAGACGGCGGGGGCGTCAATCTCAGGGCGAAAAACACTCCGACGCGAGGGAATACAGCCGCGTTTTCTCTCTCGGTGACGCAGGCGGCGGACAAGATGAAAGAGCTTCGGCCGCGATCTGCGGAGGGCGTCGGTCCCGGACGGAAGGCTGCAGTGAAGGCGCGAGCGAGGAGACAGACTGCGGCAGTTGCGGAACCTCCAGCTTCGGAGGCGAGCGATTTCCTTTCAGACGAAGAAGCGGCACCAGAGCAAGCAAGTTTGCCGGGGGAGCGCGGCGCGCTGAGAAAAGGCATCCCGAGGAAAGGAAGCAAGCCACAGGACTCCGAGGAGGTACGAGAAGAAACAGACGAAGAGAAAGGCGATGAGACAGGCACAACGACAAACTCCGAGGAGGACGGAAGGACCAGCGAAGAAGAAGACGAAGAAGAGGATGAGGAGGAGGATGAGGAAGTAGAGGATGAGGAAGTAGAGGAAGAAGACGATGAGGAAGAGGAAGAAGAGGAAGCAGAGGAAGGGGATGAGGAAGAAGACGATGAGGAAGAAGAGGAAGAGGAAGAGGTAAAAGAAGATGAGAGCGAAGGGGAGGCCGAGACGGCGGGGGCCGATTTTGAGGACGAACTGGAAGTTGAAGAGGCAGAAGCACGGAACGCTGTGCGTTCTCAAGCGCCACGGCGTGCTGCGTCTGCCTCTCGCTCTCCGCTCTCTGCCGGCGGCGCTTCGGTCAGTGGCAAGGCAGGCAAACGGAAGGAGCAGAGAGAGACCGCCGTAGCGGAGACAGGCGAGTCGGAAGGAGACGGCTCTGGGAAGCGGAGGGAGAACGAGGAAACGAACGCGGAGGGCCGCGCAAATCGCCTGAGAAGATTCGAGAGACTCCTCGAGGTCCCCAACCCGATGGAGGGATCCGACGATCTTCTCTCTGACGAGGACGAAGACGACAACCGAATCGGCAATGTCCCCTTGTGGTGGTATGAGAAGTACGATCACATCGGTACGTTTCTTGAATCTTTTCTCGCTCTCGAAAGCGGCGCAGACAGCCGGGCGACCTGCCGGTGGAGACGGCGCTCGTGAGCGCATGCGTTTGGTTTTCTTTTCCTTTCCAAAATTGAAACACCTCTTTCTGAGAGAGGGAGAGGCTTCTGCGGTTCACCCGCGGACCGAAGCGAAAACACATCTTGAGGCAGCGAAGTCGACACATGCAAAAGCTGGACCCAGAGCGAGAGACACGCTGGCCGCCCGGTGGACGTTCACCGGGAATGGCCGTAGCAGCAAAGATGAGGAGCTCGGGGAATCGAAACGAACAGACAAATCAGCGTAGCAAGGCATAGAAACCTGGCCACATGGCGGCAAGCAACTTGGACGGAATGTATACAAAGCGGATACCAGCACGGTCATATCATTATCTGTATTTAGAGATGCGTATCTGAAGATATAGAGAGATGTATATGTACACTTTTTTGTAGCTATTCTGCTCCAGATGCATTTCGTCATGTGCGCATGTGTGTCCACATCCGTTTGAGGACAAGGAGTGATTCAACACAGATAATAACGAGGCGCGACAGAGCGGCCAGGAATGTGGAGAAGACGATGTGCGTCTGCATGCGGTCCTGAGAAACGCGTGGCGATCGCCGCGAAACAACCCCTGAGGCGCCAAGGACATACCTGATCGGCCATCGTTCATTCACATGTGTCTATCTTTGTAAATATTCTTTCAAGTTTGACTGTAAACGTGTGTCAAAGTATGTGCATATGTTATGAATATGTAAAATGCATACAAATATATCGGTTTTCTTTCAGCAGGCGTGAGCATGTGTGTGGGCGTGGTGTGGCGCTTCGCCCGCGTTTGCATTTTGGCGCGTTCCTCGACGAGCCTCATCGCTGGCTTCGGGGTTGTGCGCATGCGGTCTGCTCCAGGCTACGACAAAGATGGTCAGCGGATCGTGAAGCAGCTCTCGTCCTCTGCAGTCGACAGGCTCCTGGCGAAGGACGACCCGGACGGTTGGCGAACCATCGTGGATGTGAAGAACAACAAGAAATACCGCCTCACAGACACCGATCTGGAGGTACGCGCGGGCCAGCACCGGGATGAGTGAGAGACATGGCCGAGGACGAAGCGCCTGAAAGTTTCCCGAAAGTGTCGAATTGCAGATGTGGCAAAAATGCGCCGCGATCCCAAACTCCCTACCTCTCGGGCGCCGATTTCCTTTCAACGCCGCCGGGGGGCCGACGGTCGTTTTCCAGTCTGAAGGATTGCGCTGTTTCTACTTGCCTTCCTTTCCTAAGAATACTTTTTCGCTGCGTCTTTGGTTTCGTTTCGTAGATTATTCGCCGCATTCGAAGCGGCGCCTTCCCTGCGCCGAGCCACGACGACGAGGAAGTTCTTGTCGAGTCCGACCTCGAGGACAGGTGAGGCAAAGAGGGTTTAGGCTGCAGTTTCCCTGCGAAAGACGGCTTAGCGATTCAAAGGAAAGTCGCCGTGGCGTTCCTCGCTCTCTTCAGGGTGAAACAGCCCGTCTCGCCGTTAGTCACGCCGGTCCGCCGGTGTCGCTCGCGCCGCGTGTGCGTCTGTTCGTCTCTCCAAACCGTCCCTCTTTCGCCGTCCCTCTTTCGCCGTCCCTCTTTCGCTCTTTCGCGGCCTGATCTCCTGTCGCTTCTCGCGAGGCGGGAGACACAACTCAGCAAACGCTAGGATGGTCAGGCGGCCCCGTCGGCGGGCTGTGTGGCTTGTTCCCAGTGCGACTCCAGGGGGTTTCCCCACGCACCGCTTGGCTGGCGTGTACACATGAAGGGAAGCGGACGACCGCGAGCGCTCTTTTCAGGTGTCTCCTGCGGCGCGCCTTGCGTCGTGCCCCGCCTCGCACGCCAGCACACAGTGGGTTACTGTCTTTTTATGGAGACGCGAACGCGTTTTGCTTCCTGTATCCGTCCTGCGCCTTTTCGTCTCTGCTCCCAACGGCGGATCGTCGCGCTCGTCTGCTTGTTTGCCTCCGCGCAGCATCTTCCCGATGCACAACAAGCCGGTGCCGAAGAGCCGGTTCCTGCCTTCCAAGCACGAGCAAAAGAAAATCACGCACCTGGTGCGCCTCATTCGCTCGGGGCAGCTGCTGAAGGAGGCGCAGCTGCAGCGCGAGAAGGAGGCTCCGGCCGTCTTCGATCTGTGGGGAACGAGTGTGTACGTGGACCGGAGCGGCGAGGAGAAACGCAGAAAGGGAGCACCCGTCTCGCTGCCTGCGCCCAAACTGGTCCTCCCCGGACACGCTGAGAGCTACAACCCGCCGGAGGAATTCCTCTTCACCGAAGCGGTAAGCGAAAAAAGCCGAGGCAAAAACAGAGGCGAAACGCGACGTGCGGGGCCGCACGCACGCCCCAGACTCCAGGGGGAGAGAAAGATACCTTTGGGCCTAAAAGAGAGAGGCAATGTCAGTCCACAGGCTGCGCCACACACGTCGTTTTCGACGCAGGCCAGTCGAGAGAGAAAGGGACGGCTTCCACAATCAGCAGGGGTCTGCCGTCGCACTCGAAGCCGATTGGCGTCGGTGAGAGGATGCCGGGCGTGTCCCCGTGGGTTCCGGTTCTCGACTTTCTTTCTCGTTTGGTGAGCCTTGCGTTCAGGAGAAGAAGGAGTGGGAAGCCATGGCCCCAGAAGACCGGCCTCTCGCGTTCCTGCCCCAGAAGAGCTCCGCCCTCCGGCTGGTCGGAGCGTACAAGAACCTTCTTCTTGAAAGGTGAATGTTTTTCCGTGCCTGCACGCTCCTCTCGACGTGTTTCGCCTCTGCGTCGACGCGGTGTCCGGACGCGGCTTCTTCGCGCCCCGCCGTGCGGCGCTTGTTTCTCGCGGACCTCCGCCCGCCGCTCTCCCTCCCCCCGTTTCCGTCTGTTTCCCCGTCGTGGCTGTCCGCAGAGTCTCCAGGGCGTGTGCGGCGTGTGGGTTTCTTCCTCGCCTCCGCGAACTGGCCCAGGCCAGCTGTCGCGCTAGGTCGCTTTCCATCTTTTGTTTCCTCAGTTCGGTCTCGCCTGCAGGCTGCGGCTGGTGCTTTCCTCAGGTTCAATCGGTGCCTCGATCTGTATCTCTGCCCGCGCTCGCTGAAAATGGCGATGAACGTCGACCCTGAGTCGCTGCTTCCGCAGCTGCCTTCTGCGAGTGAACTCCGCCCGTTCCCGACGCACCGCCGGGTCGACTACCTGCCTTTGTCGCTCTACGCGCAGTTCGTGCCGCAGCCTCTGCCGCTCCACACGCTCTCGGAGGCTCGGCGGCGCGCTCGAGAGACAGGCGGAGCAGGCGGCGCGCCGGCGAGCGCAGGGATACGCGCCGGCGCCGGGGGCGACGCGGGGACGCAAGGCGAGGCGCGGGATCTGTTTGCGTGCTGCGTCGACGCGTCGGGCCAGTGGATCGCGGTGGGCGGGGCGGACAACACACTGCACGTCCTGGAGGTGTTGACGGGGAAACGGTTCCTGTCTTTTCGCCTGCAGGCGCAAGTCACCGCGCTGGCCTTCCATCCTCGACTGCCGATCTTGGCGGCGGCCATTGAGGACCAGCTGTTGCTCACGGTCCTTGACTTGCCCCTGTTTGACCAGAAGAGCGTCGAGCAGCTGACGCATGCCCAGACGCAGGGCGCGGAGAGAAAGAAGAGACGGGCATCAGGCGAAGGCGCCGACGAAGAGAGTCAACACGATTCGGAAGACGGAGACACGCGCCGCGCGGAACTCGCTGAAGCAAAGGCGCTGTTGCGGGTTCTCGAGGAGCCCGCGAGCGAGGACGAGGAAGAGAAAGAAGCCGAGAAGGACGAGCAGGAAGAAGACAAAGATCTAGGAGAGAAACGCAGGCAGCAAACCATGAAGGACGTCGGTGTGTGGAAGCAGATCGATGTGAAGGGAGTGGCTGCGCCTGCTGAGGCCGGAAGTCTTCAGAGCGAGAAAAAACGAGGGATGAGCCTTCTTCTCCAGGTGACGACGGGGAACGCAGAAAACCAGAAGCGCCAAAGGACAAAGGGAGCCGCAGCTGACGACGCGGACGAGACTGTCAGCGCGCCGCTAGGTGGCTTTCTCTGTGGAATCAGCATTCTCCACGACTCAACCATCCGAAGTCTGTCTTGGCACCACAAGGGTGAGCAAGCTGTCCGAAAAGAAAGGCGCGATGTCAGAGCGCCCCATTCACGGTACCGCGGTAGAGAGCACCGCTTTCTCTTTTCCGCCCTCATGTAGATCCCTGCACAAACACACACGCCTACCTGCCTAGAGATATGGGATGTGTGCCACAAGGTGTGCGCTTGAAAGCTATCCTGCGTGGGCGTGCTTACGTGGACTTGTCGCTCTACAAGGGTGGTTCTCGTCTCCAGACATCTGTGGACGCGACTCGGGTACGCGAGACAAATGGACTGGCTGGTTGTCCACAAGCCTGGTTGAACGGAAGATGCACCAGGTAAAAGGCAGCTGGTGCGGCGCGGCGTCTGTGTCTCAGGGACGTACCTTATCGCCATGTGCCCGGGAAGCGCGTCTCCGTCTCAGCAGTGCTCGGTCCACAGCCTTGCGAAGCAGAAAACAATTCATCCGATTCGTCGGGCAGCGGGAGGCCATATGAAGGCGGCAGTTTTCCACGCAACCAAACCCTGGTTGATTGTGGCGTACCACAAAGGCATTCGGTGAGAACGGGAGCAGGAGTGCGAAGGTCAGACCGTGTGTGCTCGCCGTCTTCGTGAACGCCACTCCGCAAGCACAGGTTTGGGTGCGGCGGCGTCGCGCGTTCACGAGTTGGTTCAGCACGGGCCGCCAGAGTCGCCCCCGTCGCGCAGAGAGGACGTGTGGGGAGACAGGCACATCGTAGACTGCGCTTCGAAGGTGGGGAGGCTGCACGTGCGTCGGGGCATGTAGTGGATCTGTTTCTTTCGCGGGTTCGTGGAAGTCAGTGAGCGCGTGGAAGATCTGGAATGACCCCGAAGGGTGCCCAGGAGGTGGGGCGCACACGGCCTTGCGCCGACGCAGGAAGCGGCTCCTGGGACTTCAGGATCCCTACTCCCCCTGCACGTGATGGGATTCTTTCCTCCGGTGCACTGGCGTCGCAGTGCGTGTTTTCGGTTCGCGGTGTCTGTTTCAGAATCTTCGACTTGCACAGCAACAAAAAACTCGGACCAAAGGGAGGCAAGCATCAAGCACTCGTACGGAAACTCATCGGTAAGCAGACTCACGCGGAGCTTCCGCTTCACTCAACATTTTCGCCGACACCTGCATGCGCGCGTGTCTCTGATCGATCTTGGCCTTTCGCGCTTCGGCCTCGGAGCCGCATACGCGTGCATAAAGGCAGGGAAATGCAGGGGTGTGTAGGCAGAGGGCGACTCGGCGCAGGACGAAGCGTAGACGAAAAAGGCGGCACGACAGGCGAGCGGTCCCCGAACGCAGTGGGGCGTGACCCGAATGTGATCGCGGGTCCGTTGTCGATTCCAGCCGTCTCGTTTCTTCCAGAGCAGAGAGACTCGTGGTTCACAAATGTGTTTGTCTCTACTGGGGGGTGGCGTGGGCTTTGCCTTGTTCGCGCGTCCACCTCGGCGACGCGTGCAAAGGAGGCAACAGTGGCGTTGTGCGTCCTTCCCTATTTTGCGCGCCTCTTTTTGCGGTGTCTCTCGAGCGCACCTACGCTTGCCTTCTGCGTCAAACGGCCCATCTTGTCTTAAACGGTCGGGCCCTCTCGTCTGCTGTTCAGGCGCGGAAGCCATCTCGTCCATAGATGTCCACCCGTCCGGAGAGCAAATCATCGCTGGAGCAGAGAATCGCCGGCTGTACATCTTCGACCTGGAGTTGTCCAGTCGCGTCTACAAGATTATTCGCTGCCACAAGGGCGCCATCACGTGCGCGAGTCTGCATCCGTCTTTTCCTCTCATGTGCACGGCGTCTGCCGACGGGTAAGTCGCAGGCAAGGGTGTGAAATGTCGACGGCGGCTCGAGAGTCAAAGTGCCCCGCGTCATTTCCGCCCGGATGTTTTTCAAGAATGCCGCGTGCACACCGTTTTTCTGCAGCTGTGCGCGACTCCCTTCGCATCGTGCACCCTGAAAGGGATGGCAGACCCGCTGACGGAATGGGAGAGACCAACGACGCACGTTTTCTTGACCCGCCGTGATGTGGTCATCCACAGTACAGAGAGGGAAATCGATAGCGAGAACTCTGTGTGTGAGATAAGGAATTTTGGGCGCCCAGTGCTCTGAGGCTGCCTCTTCCTGCTCGCCACAGGCGATGTGGAAGCCGGTGCGTGTGTCGCCACTTGCCGTTCGGGGAAACTGGAAGAGAAGTCGACGCTTGCAAACCGCATACCCCGTGTTCCGAGCTCCACAGAGGTAGACGCAAGGCAAAGGCGCACAGCGTTGTTTCGGACTGAGATGCGGCGTGTGTTTGGCGCGCAGGACCGTGCAAATCTACCATTTCAAGGTTTTCAACGACTTGGTCACGAATCCTCTCATTGTCCCAGTTCGGACGCTCCGGGTATGCACTGCGCTTTCTCGTGGTTTTATCTGCTTCTTGTCCTCCGTGTTTCTCTTCTGGCCCTTCCTGCGCGTGGGTACGTCCCGCGTCTTCTCCATTCTGCCTCCGCCTTCACGCTCTCTCTGTTTCGGATCCTTTCCCGCGGTTTTGTCGTCTGCTCCGACGAGAGAGGCGGCGCTCTGTGCTGCACGGATATTGTCGGGTGTTGCGCGTGTGCGCCGTTTTGAAAGGACAAGAAGATTGCGACTAGATAGAGGCTCCCCTTGGGTGTGCATACCAGAGACCGTTGTCGCATGCACCAAATCGACAATAAGGCGAACTGCTGATCGCTGTGCTACGTTTGCTTGTTCCACGTGAGTGGGTTGCCTCGTTGTCCGAGTGGCGACATTTGCAGGGCGTTTGCTTCGTGCTGCCGCCGTCTCTCGGACGCAGTTTTTGTGAGTATCGCAGCTTGTTCTTGACTCGCCTTCAAAACGGGCACATCAATTCCCCTCGTGATGTGCTTGTCCGTGTGTCTGACGGCAGGTGGTAGAAGACTCCACAAGAAACGGCGGCGTTCTTGCGTGCATGTGGCATCCGACGCAGCCGTGGCTTGTCACAGCAGACCGCGCAGGCCAGTGCAGCCTCTGGACGTGAAAAGTGTTCGGCATTTTCGATCGTTTTTCCAGTCTTGCCCTCGATTCCACAAACTCATCCGCCTGGCAAGTTTTCAGACGCGTACGCGGTTGCGACACTTGCCCAGGTCCAAGCGATTCATGCGGCTAAGACGCCAAAGCAAACCGTTGTTTTCAGTACAGTAGCACGTAGGGAACTACCGGTCGTACATGTCAAATGATGCTACCAGTTAACACAGCGGCAGCTCATTTCTGGACCCAAGTCCACACCGCCAGTGCGGTACTTTTCTTCTGGCATCTGCCCTACCTAGATGCATTAGTGCGCAGGGAACGCCTACAACGGAAGACGATAGAGTGAGTCGGCGGCGGCTCAAACGAACTGCGCCTCAGCGTTGGTGGTTCCATATTTAACACCTGTCGTCCTTTTCGTGTTTTGGCTTCACTGGCGCGAGATGTCTTTACTCTCTCTCCGTCACACGGACTGCGCTTGTGGGCGTCGCCTCGTTGAGATATCGTCACTCAACGCGCACGAGCAGTGATTGACGAGCGGCTGATCGCGCGCAGCATGTAACTGTTTATTCCCTTGTTGGAGTTGGGAGCCGTTGACGACGCCTCCAGAACGGATGCCGACACTGACAGTCTGGTGCGAGTTGAATAGTTTCACTTCAGTGGCCGCTACGCCCATGAGCGCAGGCCACATCACTCGGGGACAATCAAAAAGACAGAAACTGGACATGACGCTGTCGAACAAGAATTCAAACGGACTAGAGGCGAACTTGTCTCTGTCAACATTGAACTCAGTGCTCTCTCTGCGGTCTTATATGGAGAGCTAGCGACGAGCAGGACAACCGTCAGCAACTGTGACGCACATGCAAATCGCGTATCACAGGCCGTGGTGCTACGACCTGTCGTGAAATCCTCTCGTTATCACCAGCACAGAACGACAAGGCGCAGTACACATGGTCATAGGGGCTAGTGCGGGCGCATAGTACAGGAACCCTACTCACACTAGACAGTGGAGATACCGATCGCCCTTTCTCAACCCCCGCACTTCTTCGTTGTCTTGTTGGCTTTCGCTTCGGCAGCCGAGATCTTTGTTATAACATTACTTACTACACTTCGCCGCTGTGTTCGCAGGCGAAACGACATCACACTGATCCACAGGTCGGTGTATACTGAACCCTTTCGCTATCCCGTGGAGAAAACTCTGTCGGTTGCTGCTTGTTCCACACAAGAGACTGTTGTACACAAAATGAGCTACTTGGGTCTAAACAAATTCAGCAAGCTGTCGTCCCCACTGTCGCAACTCACGCCATAACGGAATCACCGAACTTGTTCCTTACCCATCACAAGACGCAACGCAGACCTGTTGCGTGCACCCTGTGTTGTCTTGGTCGGAAGAGAAGCTGAGAGAAAAAAAAACCCTCTTCTGCACTCTCGTCTCCAATCACACACAGACTACTGCGCCACCCAACACCACCGACAAAACAAAATCCCATATTTTCCACAATCCACTGTCTGCTTCGGATCGGCAGTAGGTCGTACTCTGGGGATCGAAGAAGCGGTTTCAACTACACCGCTCACATTCACGCATCGCAACTGTTCGAGCCCTGTGCAATGCCTGCATACCCATCACACTGATCTGCATACCGCCTCACTCTATCACCCTGTTTCACATTTACACACTGGATTTGCTGCTCCAGTGAACTCGAAACACTCATCGCATCGTCTCTCACCGACCATCCGTAGGACCACGATTCCACGCGACACCAACCGCGTCGATAAACAGATTGGAGTCACAAAGCCAACATTAACATCCGGTATACTGGATGAATGCTCCAACACTACCTGCCTCCGACGCCCGGCCATAAAAAAGTGCCGGATTTCCTTCTCTCGCCCTCATCCTACCAACATGCGAAATAGTCTGTTTGGTGAATCTGGGCTTCATCGCTCAAAGAAAATCTCCGTCTCGACCATTTTCACGTCGTCTTTTGTTCAGCTTCTTCGGGGCGGCCGGAAACAGTCCAGCCCCCCCCCCCCACCCCCCACACTAGTCTGATGCCGTGATGCGAACTCATTCGCGCAAGTAACGAAGTCAACGTAAGCTAGCCTAATTAGACGAGGACCGATGAAACATCAAATTGTACAAAACGCAACTGAACAACCTTCCAACTGGCACTCAAAATACACCTTCGACCTATGCTATCTCGCCCTGGTCTCGTCGTCGACAACGCTACACAGCTCGCTAGACGCGAGACGAACAACCCGAGTATTTGCTTTGCGTCCGCGGATCGGCAGGAGCCCGCCCATTACTTTTTGAGCTGCCGTGAAAGGAGTCAGGACGAACAGCAGTCATAACTTCGTAACACGAGGTACTTGAGCGACAAGGAAGAGACTACATGACACCCCCTGGTGAATGGCGACCTGCTCTGGAAACTGGTAAGAACCAGTTGTCCTTTAACCGGCCCTGCCGCATAGGAAATAATGAAATGTGGACCCTCTCGGCTTTTTGTTACATTGTCTTTCCTCTTTCGACTTTGTCTTGACACTATGCAAAGGAGTCTACTCAGATGTGAAAAACTTCCAACATCACCGTCTCGCAGGCAGTGTGCGCTGTCACCTCCCACGGTTAATACTGAAAAACGCTGCCTCCGGTGCCTGCTGCACACTTTCTTCCTGCGAGACAAAATACAAGTGAGCGTGCAAAATCGCAACAAATGCCTTGATGCAAACATTCCGGCATGGCGGATCTCTACACCAAAAAGCGGCTGAGATCACAGTGATGTCAGCTTCAGCCGGTAGAACAACGCATTTGCCGTCAGTAGGCAACCACTAACCGCCATGTGAGATTGCCCGTTTATGGTAGAAAAGATGATACGTTGAGAAAAAACTACACGGAAATGTACCTAAGTCCGCGTCTGGCGGCATATCCCCCGGCACTAGAGTGGACTAGATTTTCACAACGCCCAGGAGTACGAATAGACGCGCCTGTGAAAACGGTCGTTCACCTAGCTGATCCGGCGCTCTCGAACAATCAGTACGGGTTCTTGCCGTGTCATCGTCTCCCACAAAGCGACGTGTAAGTATGCAAGGGACTCGCAGACACATTCCCAGCTACGCATTCATATAAAGCACGACGGGTTTTACAAAGCAAGGCCTTGTCATCTCTCTCGTTTTCAGGTAACAACACAGTGCGAGATCTTCAACAACTAAAGTCCAGTACGTTCCCACACGAAAATGTGCCGCGCAACATCTGAAACGACGGGTACAGATTCCCCTATCCCGTCATGCAGCACGTCACTCCCGTAGCCCCTACTTCCAAGCCACTCGTTCACACACCGCGTTTCTGCGAGCGTGGCTACCTCGAAGTATTGACTATCTGACCCCGCAGTCCAACTCGCACCAGTTAGCTCCGAAGGAAACGCTTTTAAATAATCATGTATCCGATGATTCCTCTACCACCACGATGGTACTGGTCATGCTGCCAACGGAGAAGCAGTTTTTCGGGAAGTTTTTATGCCAGTGATCAAACTAACCCGGTACCAAACTCTCGACTGCCTCCTCCATGCTTGGTGGCATCCTCACCGGTGCAAATTTGACCTCCGTCTCCCCTTTTTATCTCCTGTAGTTCTTTTCCACTCTCCTTCGACATCCCCTTTTCGCTCTCTCTGCCTCCATTTTCGCTTCCTTCCCCGGACACACGGTCCGATACCTCAGCGGCGCCTCCACGAAAGGTTGTGTTGGCGGTCGCTGGGCTGGTCGCAACACCGCTTCCTCCGCAGCACGGTGCTCCGTCACATCCAGGATTCTCTTTCTCTGAGAGTTGTTTGCCGGTCAACAGACTTGCGAGCAGACTGGTGGGTGCCGAGTTCTGCGAATCTTGTGCTCCCTTTAATCCCGGAGCTTGCACGCGATCACGCATGGAGCCAGACGGAGCCGAGACCGGTTTGGAGAGCTCTAGCCTTTGCTCTTCCTCGAATGCCTCCTGGTATCCTGAGGACGCCGAGTCCTCGCTGGCCTTCCTCTTCACAACTCCTGAACTGCTCTCTCGTCGCCGCGGGCCGTGCACCGCTACCTGGGTCCCGCTTGAACGAGCTTCCGATGAGGGGGCTGCTGTAGTAAGCCTTGCCAAGGCAGACAGGAACGGGGCCGACGGCCGTGGCATTTTTCCACCGCGGAAACCGATCGCCTTCTCTGTGCTCGCTGGGTTCTCCCCACCTGGATCCAGCAGTGGCGGCTCCACAGCCAAAGACCCCAGACCTGCCTGGATGCCCTCCAAGACATCCATAATGCTACGGGCCTCCAATTCCGGTTGCTCCGTGCCGAGCAGCGCCGCTTCTACTGTTCCCCCACCGCTCGCCACCAGCGGCGATGAAGGACTCCGCAACGTGGTGTCGGGGACCGACTCCTCCACACGAGGTAAATGTACATTTGAGAAAGAGGAAATGGGAAAGACGAGACTTGCTCCAGGAGTTGCAAGATCTAGATATGACTCTAGGCTTCGTTCACACTGTGTCAGCCCCGGCGCCGGGAACAGAACTCTCTCAGAGCCTCCCGGAGTGCCACCCTGATCCCCATCGTACCCCCGTGGAACCCCAGGTCCACAGCGCAGCCGCTGCACTTCCTCCATCGCTGTGTGAAGCATTCCTTTCAAGTGTTCAGTCAGATGCTGATAATACACGCAATGTGAGCATTTGGCGCTGTTTTCGTGGTCGATAATGTAGCTCGGCAAATACTCATGTGTCCGTGAACCACGGCCCTCACCGCAGAGAGGATCTTCCACGCTACGTGCCGTAGCCGCACAGCATTTTCCGATGCGTTCCTCCTGAACATCATGCTCTGTTGATGGGTCAACCGCCTGGCAAGATTCTCCACTACCTTGTTCGCCTGTCAGTTTCGAACCTCCTAACAGCTCGGGCTGCAAATTCCCACATCCTGACCTTCCTGCTTGGCTCGTCGCCACATCTGCGTTTCCTGCGGAAATGTCTCCACCCTGAACAGAGGCCGCTAACGAGATGAACGAGGTCTCGTGAGGAACTTCACCAACTTCACATGCGGCTCCACAGCAACCCTTTGTGTGTCCCATGTGCCTCTCTTCCGGCACGCTAGACAGAGAGCCCACTCCCGAACCAGACGTCGGGCTGGCGACGGACAGAGATTCCGGAGATGTGGACGAAGCACCTACAGATAGACTATCATTCGTCCGTCCGCCGGGTCTCAAACCATAGGGACTTGCACAACTATTGCTTCTGGAGACAGGCGCAAGTCCAGTAATTCCACCTGCGGAAAAACTGCTAGCACGAGAAGGAAAACCGACCCCCACTGACGAGGTATCTCCTCGAGCCAGGACATCCTCAAACCCTGTAGTCGAGGTGCTGCAGCGACTACAAGCCTCGATCATGCTCGCCACTGTTGAACGCCGCCCTCGATCATAATGTGTGATCCCCCGCAGCTTAACTTCGCAGGAGCGCTCTGTGTCAGAAGCAGCTACAACTGGTCTGTACGGCTGAAACGCAAAATCTGACAGGAAAGAAGTCGTTTGTAGTCCGCTGGGTTCCAAATCTTTCACAGTTTCTTGTCTCCCGCAGCTCCCCGCAGAAGACTCTAGTAGTTTAGAGACGTCTTGGCCAAAGTCGCCAGTCGCCTCTGCTCGGCCGCCCCCGTCACAGCTCTTCTTCTCTTTCGTTCCCCCCCTGTTGCCAAGTTCATCTTGCTCTTCCGTAGCTGGTGTGCTACCCTGCTGCTGGACAGGTCGGCTTGGATGGTTGGTGCATTTATGCTTCATGTCATCGTTCCGAGGAACGTTCGGCCCTTCGGCACGCATCTGGAGTTCAGGAAATGCTATGGGATCAATCAACTGCTGCTGTGCCGACACCTCGGGCACCGAGTACGCACTGTAAAGCAGCGAGAGTTTCTCATTATACTTCCCTGCCGACGTCTCCTGGAGCATCTGGTCGTTTACTGCAGTCGTCACTTCCTTCATCCGCTCTGTGAAATGGTCCATTTGCTCGGTCTCCGTACCGCAACGCAAACCCTCCTGCTGTAGCCGGCCGTCAGCATCTCGGCTTCTCGGCCTCGATCCTCCAGTGGAGCCTACCTCGCCACTGCCTTCAGCTATAAATGAGCTCCGCACTCTGGAGCTTGTCTGCTGATTCTCAGGAGACTTGAGCACGGTGGACATCCGCAAATGCCCGTCAGAACCGCAGAGCGGCTGTGACTCATGGATAAACCTATCCTGCGCCGTCGATGCTAGGGCAGCTGCGGGTATATCTCCAAGACCTGTGCCGCACATTTCTCTAGAGTTCGTCTTTCCATGTGTCGACTGGAGCCAGTAAAACTCGGCAGCTTTGCAGTTGAACATGGCGGGGGAAACTCCCGCGCGTTCTGATGCAGATTCGCCTTCCGCCGGATACGGACCCTCTTCTCCCCCAGCATCTCCCCTCGAAGCAAATGAAGTGTCTGCGTTCCACGGCCGGTAGTCTGGATCCGCAACTGTAGAAAATCCATGCTGCGGTGGCCGTTCTGTTTCCCTGTCCGCCCCAACGCTGCTGACCACTCCTGCGTCTCCTCTACAGCCCTCTGTCCCGCCGTCATCCTCCGCTGCCTTTCCCCCTCTGTCGCCTTCCCCCCTTTGAGGGCTTAGCGCTCCGGGCTGGCCGGACGCGCCGCCTGTCTGATTACATTGTGCGCCGGAAGTGTTTCCAACCTGAGCGCGGAAATACACTGAGCTATCTGCAGAGCCACTGCCACTCGCTGCCGAGTCCAAACGCGATCGATGTCCGGTGCTGCCATCATTATCATCATCGAGAAAACAAAAGTCCAAGAGCGTGTACGGAGCGTAGTCTGACACTGCTGGTGGCAGTGTTGCTCCAGTTTCATGAGGAACAGTTTGCATGTGACGTAGATTCATCTCTTCGTGCAGCGCCGCTTGCATCCCCAAGCTCTCCAAATGAGGTCCTGTCCGAACCGGGGGCGAGCTCCCCGTACCCGGCACCTGCCCGCAGGCGTAAAGTGAAGCATCCGCCTTACCCGAGCACGCTTCCAGTCCACGCATCTCCTGAAGCCGTCGCTGGTCGGCGCCTTTCTGGCACATGGCCACAGTCGCTCCACCTGCGTCCTCCAGATCTTCCTCTCTCCGATCCGCCCGACCTTCTGACACAGCCGCGTCTTCCACCAGAGTACACTGGTTTTTGGCCGTCCTGTTTGCCATTTCTTCAGCGTCTCCGCTGCTACGCGTTCTTTCGTCTGTGGACTGCGAACCCTTACCACCGTCCGCTGACCCTGTTTCTCCCGCGTCCGGTACCGCCACGCTTGCAATTTCGTCGTTTATGCCGCACCTGCTTTCCCTCTCTGCTCCCGCAGTTTCGCCCTGTCTTTGACGCACCTGAAGTGACTGTTGACAAGCTCGTACCACCACGTCTGTCATTTCTCCCCGATTACTCATTGACCCCGGCGCAGTTGCAGGTGAAGCTCTGGGGGTTCCACCAGCTGCCAACAACCTATTTGAGCCTGTGATCACAGAAGATCGTTGACTGCTTGCCGCCGTGCCTGTCGGGTCCCAGCTGTCCACCATGGTTTCTCGGTATCCGCGCGCCCCTCCTACCTTGGGACCCTTAGCTTCTGTAGTATCAGCTGGTGTGGTCTGCCCATCAAGTCTGTCTCCCGGGGACGAACCTGCTCCTAGCACGACGGGAGAGCCTGTTAAAAACGCATCTGCAGACGTGATGGATACCTCTCTAGAAGCTGTTCCCTCGCCTGACACACACTCTGGGCTGTTCACCTGATGACCGGAGAGTTGTTGACCCCTCGACGAGCTCTGGACAGCCCCTCCCACGCGTCCGCCTCCAGCTGTCCAGGTGCCCGGAACAGCTGGAACAGGCGCCATCTGGACAGTGCCGAAATGAATGGTTTCGCTAAGATATCTTTGACGTTGAGTTTGTTTGAAATTTTCGTAAGACGAGCATGAGGCTGCTGAGCCCGGTGCCAAACTGGTCCCTGCTTCCTCCTCCCTGCGGCGATCACCACCGCGCGCGGACAGATCCAATCCACCACTCTGGTCATCCTCAAAAACAGTGTCCACACCATCCGAGTGGGTGTAGTCTTCACCTACATACCCCCTAGAAGCAGGATGAGGGCGAAAAGAAGTGTACTGCTTCGTGCCTACATGCCAAATGTCCTCCGGGGAATCCCGAAGGCACGCGCCACTTCCGAAACATCCCGGAGCCTCTCCTTGCCTCTTGTGGAGTCCACATGGGCCGCCTTCGATCTGTTGTCGTGCACCTCTCCTCGGGGCAAACACCGCAGGACTGTCTGTGGTTACATCAAACCCCTTGGTACTGCGGCCGTGCTGGTCTCCAGGGAAGATCTGCAAACCACTCGAGGGTCTGGTAGCACACGGTTCCGTTGCTCCTTCATGGCGATGTCCTGATCCTCCCTCTGGTTCACTGCTCTCTATTTTCTGCGGCTGAAGATCATTCACACTCGAACGGGTCCTGCCACAGCCTGCACTGTCGCCGTTATTGGACGCGAACAACAGAGTATCACCGCGCCCAACTGTATGCGCACCAAATAGTGATCCGCTTGCTGTATGCCGAAAACCAAACGATGTATCATATGCCCCATGCATATCGACCCCGCTTCTGCTTGCATCCGGTTGGCAGGTATTCTCAGCAACCCAGAGCCAGGGTGAGTCACCTGCGGTTCCCCTCTGACTATCAGAGGAGGAACCTGGAGGAACTTGAAAGCCTACGCCAGCCGCCCCTTTATCTTGGTCTATATGGAGTGCTGACTGCTGCATGTTGAGGAGGTTCTGGACACCCTGAGTCGCAGCGGTATTTGTCACCTGGTGAACCACAGGCCCCATTATGTGCTGTTGAGCCTGTGCACCTTGCATCATCCTTTGATAAGAATGAAGGTGTGGTTCAGAAATCGGGCCCAAACCAGGCTGGCGGGACTGTGCATCTTGGTGACACGTCGTGGCCTGATTCAGAGTCATCGCGTGTGCATCGACAGCAGCTTGTCGTTGTTGTTGCTGGCGTTGAAACGGTTGCTGCCTAGGCATCCTGATCTTTAGAATTCCGTCAACTTTGCGCTTGATTTCCTTTTCTAGCTTATTGTGCATCCCCAGAATCTGATCTACCTGCTGCCGCCAGGAACTCCAACGATGTTCCCATAATCGCCACGCAGCGTCGGCCTCTAGACGATCTTTGTCGTTATGGTAAAACGCGCACTTGCTGTAGTACTCGCAACGGCTACTCAATGACATTTGACACGTCTGAACAGGGAGACAAAAGAATACTCAACACCAAAAATGTCGCACGGTCTGCTAGTCCATAGCAGATCGCTACTGACGTGATATGCATGTTCTGTTTGTTATCCACGATTCTGCATCGCTTGGCATTAGGACTAATGAGCTATAACCCCATTCTAGTCCGCTCAGCTGCCGCAGCAAACTGTCGGTTCCGATGTGATCCCTCCACTGAGTAACAATAGCGTCCCTGCAGCGAATCTATACCCGGCAGTTCCGAAAGCTTACCTGAGTCTTATATACTATCGGGTGGAAAATTTTCTCGAGTTTCGTGTGGGCTAAGGGGCAGCAGCCATCCGAGCATCTGCAGGGCGCATGGCAGCACAGTTCCACCCGGAAACCAGACTTTTCTCCTTTAAAACGTGAAAAAAGAGTGATTATGTTAGCCGGCCCGCGTAAGACGTGAACACAGAAAATAGGAACGTGTTCCGCAAAGTATGTGTCGTCATTAATGCAGAAGACATAAGCACCCACTGGACTTGTTCCTGACCTAAGGGTTTATATTGGCCATCCCCTCTCCACCGCTGTCATGATCGTCGGTCGGCATTCTACCGGTTGAAATCAGTTCATATAACCAACGGAATCCCCACATTTTTGAAGCTATCTCTTAATCATCGCTCCCCTCCCGAACACCTGAAGCAGGGGTGGTCCTCGATGTCAACTAACCTCCTGCTATGGGGACAATCCACCGGTAGATAAAAGTGGACGTGCGGATCTCGTCGGTCAAACTTGGCGAGGTCAAAAGGAGCCGGACGTCGCACATCAAAATGGCGAGAAATAGGTACACCCGACGCCTGAACGGGTACTGGTGACGGGCCTGCCCCTACCAAATTCAGCGAACCTATCATTACTCTTTCGTTTCTTAATCCACAACCTGTGAATACACCCGGCGATACGCCAGGTCCTTGGGGTCCCGCCGACGATCCTGGCACTGTGTTGGTGTTCAACAGTGTGCTTCCATACGCCTGCCCCATATCCGCGGCAACTACGGTTGGCCCCAGAGGATGTAACGGCTGTGGAAGCTGGAAGGGTGCGAAAGCAGACGTCGCTGATCCTCGACAGGGAAAGCCTGGCGAAGCAGCATAAGCGGAAGAAGAGGCAGTGCCCATCGGGGAACCAACTCCCCCGACGGTACCGCTTCCCACGCCTACCCCTGACGCGTGCATATTCGCTGACTGCGGTTGCATCCGCCCCACTGGGACGGGGGCGTTGCTCCAGGGACTAGAAATCACTTGCCTTCCAAGGAAGCTAACTGCGTCAGAGAGCGGTGTTGAGCTTCCACTCGGCTTTGCTCCCGTGGAGCTGGGCTGGACGGTGCCGGTTGAATTTGGTGTCCCAGACGTCAAACTGAACACCGACGGAGGGCTACCACAAGCTGGAGATCCGCATGACGGAGCCAGCGACGACAGTGCCGGGAATGCTGCTGCGGCGAAGTACTGCTGACCTTCCGAAGGAGGGCACGCGAAAGCCCCCCGCGATGCGGTTGTCTGAGTGAAGGGGGAACGAGGAGGCATCGGCACGTTTGAAGAAGCAAGCGACGGAGTAGAGAAAACAGACATACGGAGGAAAGAAGTCATTTCACCGCTCGTCGCGTTGAGCTAAACAACTTGTCCCGAGGTGCCACAAACGTGGTACCAGAATGTCGGTGGCAAACTGCCGTCTTCCACAACTTTTCATCAACCAATCACGCGGCACCTCCGAATGATACTCCCCTTCAGCGGTTGTCAACGCTGGGGGAAGTGGCGCGGTACTTTGGTGTTCGACGACACGTGGGCAGCTAGTAGAGACACACCGCTGCTCTCGGCGATGACACAGCTGAACGTTCCCTGTTCCAGCAAAAACAGTCATAACCAAGTTCGCATACCGGGATAGAGGTTGCACAGTGGAGACCAAACAGCAGCGAGGAGATACAGAACAAATTGCCAACGACAAAGGGATCGACGACTTCCGCTAGGCAAACTGAAAAAGAGACATGGTGAAGTCAACATATTGGTCCATAACGAAACTAGGTGGCGGCAGAGAATCCGCATAGGCACAGGAGGCGAAGGACCCCCAGCGAACTGCGATGAGCCACAAGATCTGCAACAAACGGAAGCATCGGCAAGAAGACGGCCGAAGTTTCCGAAAATAGAACTTTCAGTTCCGTGCACACACTTTAGTTATCACCACAACCCGTCGCACGTGTGTACTCACCTCTCCGAATCGACGGGAAACGGGGGAGAGGCCATAAAGACTCACTGGTTCCGGACGCCTGCACAACTGGCGACTTCATCCTGTGGTTGATTCATTTTCACAGCTACAAAAGCAGATAACTGTTTATAGACACACGTTGAGCGCTCAACAAGCAAACTCCCGGAAACGGGAGGGAACAGAAAAAACAGATCAGGGCGATGCGTTGCTCCGAACAGCTGGGTGGAATTAGCACCCGAGCGTCGTCTTCCATTTGTTACCCAAAGCCCCACCTTTTCTATCCTACATGGGCAACAAGAACACCGCGGAGATGACACAGTAGCAACTCGTCGTAGTACAGAAAGCGACAACGTGTTCAGTGGTCCAAAATTGCCTTTGACAGCTTCTGGCATGTGTTACATCCACCCATACAACCGATTACAAGCGGCAAAAGTCATCTTTCCCGAAAGGTGTCAAAACGCGTTCCACGAGCCAAAGTGGCACGTGTGTCCCGCCTCCTTCGGGAAAAAAGGTACCGTCACAGCGTTTCGGAAATACTGCCCCGGCTCACACTTTACTGGCGGTCTGACTCTGAGTTTGGGAGAGTTTCTTAGTCGCAACGATGTCACAAATGAGGCATGTAACCAGGGCATTCAGTATACTGCACTGCATTTTCACACGCTAGGTGCTCAGAACACACCACAGCACTCAAAAGTGAAACGATATCCCGTATTTTCTTCATTGCGCACATCAGCGCAATCGTGTACACGCGCTGGATCAGAGACGGCTCTCGGTTAACTGTCGAGACCACCCCTTTGATATAGAGACGAGGCGTGGCATCGCTGGCTGGCGGCCGCATCCGGTCTCAAGCTCCGAAGCTACAGCTCTGCTCCGCGAACTGTCATTGGCATCCCCGGGTGTTCTAATCGATCCGGCCCCCCGCTGCGGAACCAGCTCCACTGGCGGTCCGGCTCGCCGTACCCGCCGCTGCTAAGAAATGCTCGCTCGCGTCTAATGGACCGAGAAGCCTCGGGGAAAATGTCCTGCTCTAAGTGGTTCGCTCGAATGCACCGGGCAACAAGACGAGTGAACTTCGCGTACCCGGTGGTGCAGACCAATGGTTTTGTAGCGGGGTTGTCTACCACCTTGGTTCGTCAAGTCGCTGAAAATGTTTCATCATGGGGCTAATATTCAACAACAGAAAGTTCGGATACCTGTGGGCGGAAGATTACTATTCACCACTTTTTTCCCGCGTTTTGGACCACCTTTTGGATATGCATGGTCGTCCGGACGCCGCCGGGACCGATGTGCATAACGGAAATGTTTGATGACGTTCTCAGCCCCTCCCAGGAGCTCTTACGACCTCGAGGGCGTACGATTCAGCAGTTTCGCATGAGGACAATTGTAGGGGTGCTGTCTCGTGTACGGGTTATGCGAGCGCATCGGTGGTAGTGCCGATACAAGTTTCCGGCCAGCGGCAGTGTCGTCTGTTTGGGTCCCCTTCGGAGAAGTTTCTTCTTTATGGTGTATTTTAAGGGTGTGCCATGGGGAGATTTTCGTTGTCGTCCCTTGGAACGTACGAACAAGAGTCGCTTCGTTACATATTTTCTAGGTGATACAGTGACAGCGCTTTGAGGCGAGTAGTGGAGGAGGATTCTGTGGCAGCTTCAGGTGTTTAGCCATCCCGGGGCTCTTCAAGCCCACCAGTGCCGGAGACCCCTCGCAGTCTGTGCCAAGAATTGTAAGGTTTATATTGGGCGATCGGAGTCTGCTACCAATAGGCCAATGTACCAACGCAACAACTGTCACCTGTGCCGGTCACTACCAGCTGTCGCAATAGGCGGTTCCCTAACTAACCACCGATCGCTTGGCGGCGACAAATAGACAGTGAACTCCAACCACGTATCTGGAGCCACTGTGCTACGGTGGTACTATTCAGGGAGGCGGCATGGACTAAAAACAAACTGCAACCCCATCCGTTCAGTGCGGTGCCCGCAGGGGAGGCACGGCTAGCAGGCAAACGAGTTGTCACGGACGCTTGTCGCAAAATGTGAGGAACTGTCACTGAGCGATAACCGGTTGCGATCCGCACGCAACAGAACTTGTGGTTTCGTCGGTTCAGTGTCTGCCACACCATGGGGACGACTCGCTAGCTCTGGCCTGTCAAAAGTAAATACCTCCTTTCTGGATGACAGCCAGCGGAAGTTGCAAACGAACGACCTCAATTCTCACTGCCATCGCGGGGAATACCTGGGAGGAGCCGAAAGTTTCCTGAGGAATTCGATCACGCGAGGACACTCGGCGACCAGAGTTGTTTTTAGTTTCCGTACGCCAAAGGGAAGGATACGGTGTCGAACACGTGCATCCATGATATTTTCATACAAGTGATTTGAACCTACGTGAACCCTCAGCGGATCCTAACTTCTGTATTCTCGGGAAAAGATTCAGGTGTGAAAGATAGCAGGGAACGGTACGTTTTTCTGCCACATTCGGGCGACAACTTGTCTCTGCTCAGTGTGCCTGCTGACGGCATTTGACAGGCAAGCTGTCAAATCATATTTGAGCAGTCTCTTCTCCTCCACGAGGGTCGCGACACCGGCATCAGCATCTACTCGTCATGAACACCACGTTGAGGAACCTGGTTAGAGAGGAGAGACGCCGAAGAGGGCCGAGTAGATAAACGGATTCTGACGAGTGAAGGCCAATGACTCAACAGATTTCCCTTTTTTTCGAGAGAAATGCAAAAGGGTCGCACGTTCAGACTCGAAAACAGCTGCTTGAAACCTGGTTAAAAGAATATCCGTGTTAATTGGATGCAGCGAAGATTCCAGTGTAGGTTAGAGATTCAGTCGTGTTCCACGAGTGAGAGAGTGCGTGCCCGTCGCCGTCATACACAGCTGCATTTACTGGAGCATCTCACACTGCAGTGCTGCCCGGCAGAGAACTCATGAAGTGTGCGGCGCAGCAGCAACGTGAGTACAGAGACGCAAGATGTGGCCACATTTATCCATACATATATATAGCGTTTGTGTAATTTCTTTTCGACGGGCTCCTGGAAGACACATAGCTTATCTGATGGCGCAAGGCAGCGACCTCCAGCGAGGGGGCTGCCTGATACACACTCCAGTTCAGCCTCTAATAATACGTGATGCAACGGTAATCTGAAGAACGACCACTAAAAGGCAGCTTGAGAGAGGCACCACTCGTCGAAAGGTCACGAAGTCCGTGTAGTTCACAGTGCTGGGCTGCGGAAGGGGATGAGAAGGAACGCGTTACCACGCCTTTTTCACGCAGACGACAGCCTCATTCATTTGAGCTTCTAGTCTGCCAAGCCATAAGTTTCCCCTTCGATCATGCTCCTTTCTACTGCCAGCACGCATCTAGACGCCATTCGGTCCAGCTTTCTGCCCCGGATTGACGTCCTCTCGCGCCAGCTCTGAGTCCGCGGCGGTGTGTTCGCGGACGGATGGTTGACGCGTCAACAGCAGCAAGCACCGTCATCAGACGGAATCCCGTCTTCTGGGAAAGTGTCGAAAGGAGAGATTTGCCTCTTTCGGCCTCCTTTGGCTATGCTGCATGTGCGGATTCACTATCAATTACAGTGGCTACGTACTCTGTCGATGCCTCTTTTCCTGTTTTTCGGTCTGTTTGGGTCATTTCAACTCTGGCCCCTATCGTCTTTCCGTGGCATCAAAATTGAAAAGTTTTGCTTTGCCGCTATCAACAGTGTGGGAGCCTCTCATCTCACGGAAAACGTGTCCGTCCTTCTCAGGGGCTTCACTCAGCATCACTTGCTGGGTCGAGTTCGTCTGAGCACCGACATCAGGTGATGCCGTTCACTGCCTACCTCCTCCAAGCATCCATGGGAAGTTGACGGCATCAGCATCACCTTCAGTCCTTCTGGAGGTATTGCGCCTGGTGACAAGAGACTTCCTGCCAAACAACCACCTGTGCCTCTCTTAATCGCGTGCTTCCCATCTTCTGGAATAAGGCTCCGCACTTGTGAAACCACTTTGACGGGTTGGTGAATTGCTGGTGTAGCAGTTATCCAGAATTTCTGGCACGACTGTTTACATTTTCTATCCAAATTCAGCGCTAGGCTGAAAAGGGTAAGTGCCTTGTAGAGACAAAACGCCAGTCCACCCCGTTTGGCCCCTTGAGGGGGGCGGCGACTCTCGTTTCTCCCCCGTCATCGAGTGCGTTAGAGCGGAGGTATTCGAAGACATTCAAAGGATGCTCAGTTCGGCGGGCAGACGCAATGTGGAGCCCTTTTTTTGTTAGTTCCTTCCTCACTTAGAATCCCAGTACACATCCGCGGGGAACGGGGGAAGGCGGTTGTACGATGCCGGCAAAAAAAACATTCTCTTGGAGGTATGGGCCGGGACGGTTTTTACTGTTGTCTGCCACAAACAGAGGCACACACGCTTTCAACTACCTCTGACCTGCTGATTTCTTCAACAGCGCACAGAAAACCTTAGTAAGGCAAGGAACCTAAATTCAGTTTTTGTGCGGCATCTCCGTTCTAACACAGCCACACACACACGCTTGTCATGGTAGTGCCCGTTCTGTGGCCGAAAATAAATATGTGAAGGGAGATAAAGAAAATAAATGCATGCGTTATTTATATGTACAGGTCCAGTTCAGAATCCGCTGTTCTTTCTTCGCCGATACTGCTGGCGGGCGTCAAAACACAGTGTAGCGATTTAAGAACAGTCGCACATGGGTCACGCGACTTCTCTCGCTTTTTCCCGTTGTGTTGTCGGGTGTCCTGTGGCGCGCTGGCTCTTCAAGCGAATGAAGGAAGATTTCCACATTTGCCAGTCTTCCAGCGCTTCTTTACTTTTTGTCTTTGCCTGTAGTTTGAGTTTCTCCATCTGGGAGTCGTCCGTCTCCTGCGTAGACGTGTTGTGGCGCCAGGAGCGGCTGTCTGTCTGCTTTTCTCTCCAGAAGTCTAAACCCTCTTCCTCAAATGCCTGGCACAAACAAAAACGTTTGTGAACACGTTTTCTGGTCTGGGGGTTTTCTTAGTGCTTTCCGGCGTTGTGATTCACCTAGCGACTTGTTGATTTGTGGGAAGAGTACCGGCGTCTTCGCCCGACGGGCAGGAATTCCGTCAACGCGTGCTGAAAAAGTCAGGGGAAAGGGGCTGGCGTGCCGAGCGGGTTTTTTTCAGACCATACACGAGCGCTTCATTGGCCGCTTGGTCGTTGCTCCCCAGATCCTCCCCTCCGTCTGAAGGCTTTATTGGAATTCCTCCAGAGCAGCGTTTTCTCACCGCGACTCGGAATTTCCCTCAGGAGAGAGAGGCACACGGTTTTTGAGAGCCACCGAGTACAATCCCGTCAGTCCACGTACACATACTGCGCGAGGACTGCTTAGACTTCTTCGTGTCCGTTGTTTTTTCTTCAGGTTTTTTATTCTTCCAACCAGTGGCTCTTCAAAAAGTTCGTTGATATGGTTTTGGGGGCTGCCCTCGTCGGCTGGCGAACGCAGTGCCCAGGCACGAACTCGCCCCTCAGGAAATGTGAAGAGCAGCGAGCTGCGTCCACACGAGGTCACTGATTGCAGTCTTGTGTGTTCCGTGTCTCTTTGCATCGTCCTCTCACCAAGAACTCCGTATCTGCCTGAAAGTACCACCCGTGTGCGACTGTCTGGTCTGAGCGGACCTTGTCATCTGCTGCCTACTCCCGTCGCCAAGTGAACTTCCCCCAACAAAATGGATAGAAGTCTGCTAAATAAACTGACTTGTTCAGGAGAGGAGATGCCAGCAGGCTACCTCTACACGGAACTCGTCACTAGCACAAACAATCTCTTTGCGCCCGTCGGGCAATCTGCGTTCGGGGCGAACCCTCAGTTTCGACTGTGAGTCATGCACTGCTGTTGACCAAGGAAGGCCTAATGGGCAAAACGAAATGTTCTGACGGTGCCTGTACAGCTTGTCTTTTTTTCCACGAGAGGCGGATCGACCGACGGGGACGAACTCCTCCGGGAGGAAACCCTTGCGAACAAACAGTAAAAAGGCGTTCGAGGAGCCTGATGACTGCTGACGCGCCTTTCCAGTTGGATCCGAACGCGTCTTACCCAACACCCTGTCACTTCGGCAGTGTCGTATTCGTGTTTTGTGCCGCACAGTTCGAGCGTCTCTCTTGTTTTTCCTGGCCTTGTTCTCGCAGTATACGCGGTTTCTGTTGCGTAGCGCAGTTTCTGGTTTTGATATACACTCTTTCTCGCTCCCCAGTGCTTCCCTATCTTCTCTGTTTGTCACCGACCGAGACCAAGAGAGCCGTGTGGCCTGGGAGGCCTGCAAGCTGACGTCGCCACGGCGGCACGTGGCTTTGAACACAGCCATTAGCTGACTTCGCTCCCCGTGCACATCGTGGCCTCTGAACAGTTCGCAACTTTTAAACGGTGTCTTTTGTGGAGAGACAGCCAAGGAACTGGGCGCGTATGCATGCTCGAATACGAGATCTCCAAAGGAAATATATATATATATATATATATATTCCATATCGCTGTCTACGCGTCTCCTTAATGGCATACCTCACTGTTTATGTGCATTATCCTACGTACAGGGATGGTCATGTTTGTGTGCGGAGTATATGGTTTTGTTAGCTTTCCCTTTGCGTTGTTTTCTCCACAGTAATAAAGCCACTGTGTTGTTTCGAATCTTCTCAGAGGGAATACGGCATCGGCAGGAGTTGCGCCACAGGATACAGTCGTGGAGATCCTGGAGTTTGTGTCTCGCAAACTCGAAAGGTCAGACAGCGATCCTTTCGTGAAGATGAAATGCTTGAGGCTGTTGAAACATCTCTGTGAGCGCGGCCACGAGCGAGTTCGCGGCATCATCCAACGCAGGTACCTTCACCGCATCAAGGCTTGTCAGACCTACAGGTGAGTCCAGAGAAGAAAACGAGTGTCTCCGTAGTCCTTTGCGCCATCCCGTCACAGGCTTTGATAGATCTCTGGCAACGTTCCTTTTCGGCGGATAGACGCCAGAGTCTCCCGCGTTTTTCTTCCTCCAGTGGCAGGACACACTACTCACTCCGCGCCCCGCCCGCGCTTCCCTGTGTCCAGTCCTCCCCTGGAATGGTGCGTGGTTCCGGCCAGCGAAAAGAGGGCGTTTCGGGGCGTTCTAGAGCGGCAGAGTTCAATTTTCGCAAAGGCAGTCACGGCGTCGTGGCTGTTTTACCCAAGGCTGCGCCCGCTGAAAACGCAGGACTGCGTCGCAGTTCGCAGGCCGCGACCGACGGCGGACTCTCCGCCAGTCGCTGTTCGCCGTTTGCGTATGGACGCTGCATGGAGTCTTGTGTTTCTCATGTTGAGTGGAGAGGAGACGCGTTGCGTGGCCAGCGTGAGTTTCTGGGGAAACTTTGTTGAATGCGCATCTGTTGTGTCTTTCCTGACTCACAGAGGCCCGCCGCATCCCCTCCAGGGCGACGCGCCGAGTGCCGCAGTCCGCGCGGAAGCAGATGCGTGCCTGCGGTGTCTGTACGCGCACGAAAACGGTGCGGCCGGCTCGGCGGTGCCTACGTCGATCGAGGCGACGGGGCGAATTGAAGGTTTCGGTCCGGGGTCACGCGCGACTCCGGGGGCGGACGGCGGCTACGGAATGGAGGGAGTGAAGACCAGCTGCGGGACGGGATTCGGAGGAGCGTATGGCGGCACTTCCTGGTCGGCGTCCGGATCGTCCATGGTGGGCTTTGGAAATCCACACTTCAGCCACGAGAAACAGCCTTCGAGGCGAGAACAAGCTCTGCAGCTGATCTCTGCAACCGCCAGCAAGATCCTTCCGACCTCGGTTCAGGAGCAGCTGCAAAAAGTCGTCACTACCGCTCTGCCTGGAGGAGGCGGCCCGCCGGTGTCAAGATTGGTAAGCGTCACGCGGCGACGCGCAGAGTCCGGAAGAAAGCGAGTGGGAAAGACTAAGAAATGCAGCAGAGAAAAAAGGAGCTCAAGAGGACACCCTGTGGAGAGGAATGTCTTTCCAAGCACAGCCGTACACGGACACCGTAAATACACTCGAATGGGGCTTGGAACGCACGAATACGTATGCAAACTTCGGTGAGGAAACCGTGTGGTTGAGGCGGCCATATTTAGGAGGAGTCCGGTCGATTTCAGTCTTGTGAGAGAAGTCCCAGGCACGTTCCTGGTTTCGAGATCTCTTCCTCATGAAGGCAGAGGGGACCCGGTCCGCCCGCTGGGCAGTCGGGTTTCCCAGAAAGAAGACTCGTGGTCGGTTTCTCTTTCCGCCCCTGTTCGCCTTCTCTGAGTGATTTCCACTTTCCCGGAGTCTTTATCCGGAGCGTGTGCGCGTCACTTTCGCGTTGTCGCGTCCTTCCTCTCTGCATGGCCTTCCTGCTTTCCTCTCGTCTCACCGCGCGCAGGGCTACAGCTCGTCTGGAAGCTTCCGACCCCCCACGGCTCCGCAGTCCGGCGACAGCAAGGACGGCATCTGGACTGCCTCCACTTCGTTTTCTTCTCCCTACGCCGCCGCGCCGGAAGAACAAGCGCGGATCCGCTACGGCTCTTCTGCAGGGCGATACGGAGACAGCGCGGGCGGGTACTGTCGGCCGAACTTGGGAACCACTGCGTCGCCCGCTCTCTCGTCGGCCCACGGCCCAGTGTGGGGTCCACGTGGAGGCTCGGGTTTTGCCGGGGCGACGCTAGATTCAGGGCGCGTCTCTCCTCCCGACGGCCAGACGTCCGCTTTTTCTTCCGCGAGCAAGGAAGGCGTGAGGAACAGACCTGCTGTATCTACACTCGTCGAGTCCGGCGCGTACGAGAACCGCGTCGTGGAGGAGTTGCTCGTCCCCTGTGGAGCCAAGCTGACTCCGTCGCCGGCGACTCTCGAGGACTTTGCCAGCAAGTGCCAAGCGCTCGATTCGCGCGTTTTAGGATGCATCATTCAACAGAAGCTGGAAGACGAGGCCATTCCGTGGATCTCGCGGCTCCGGCTCCTCTGCGGCTGCGCAGCACTGCTCCGGCGCGAGCGGCAGAGAGGCGGTCGAACTCTCGGCGGCTTGGCGCGCGACGTTGCAAGGAACGCAGCAGAGTCAGCAGACGCGGAGGCGCTGACGCTGGCCGAGGTGCTCGCGGCGAACTGCGTAGACACCTTGAAGAGGTGCGTCGACTCTCCTCAGCTGAAACGCCAAGCCACGGAAGTTCTGCGCCTTCTCGGGGAACACGAAGACACGGACGCAGAAGTGCGAACAGGGAACCGCGTAGCGACCGCAACGTCGACTGCGGAGAGCAATGACGACAGGGAAACCGCGTCTGCCGTCGACTTGCTCGATTTGGGTGACGAAGGACCGGAGGAGATTCAAGGGCCGGGAGGTCGAGGAGCTGAGGAACTGGGAGGACGTGGAGGCGAAGCCCGAGATCTCCTCGATCTTTGTGGCGAAGAGGCGACCCACGCGCATGCAGGCAACGCCCACAGTCTCAACGGTACTCTCCACAGAACCCCGTCGACCTCGCAGGCCGCACAGCAGGTAGGCAACAGAGTCGACAAACGAGCGTTTTCGGGGAGAGGCTGTTTTCGGCGCCTGCTCCGCCGCAAACTGCTCTGGAAATGTCCTTCAAGCCGGTTCACTCGAGAGACATAAAAGAGAGCGACAAGGGCTGGGCAGCGCGTCCGTCCTGGGTTTTCTGCTTGTGGACCTTCCGTCTCGTGGATGTCGAAAGGGGAACACAGAGAGCTACACACCGATATTTATATGCATGTATAAGGCATATATCTCCACGGAGCGGCGGCCGTGTGTGAGGTTTAAAACTGCCGTGTGTTTTTTCTCTGGCGACTCAGGGCGATCTGCTGGACGTCCTGTCCGTTGACTTGACTTCTCTGTCTCTCGCCTCTGCTTCGTCTGATCCGCCCAAGACCCTTTCGGCAGCCCGGTGCCAGGGCGCGCCTTCTTCCGCCTCGCCGGCGTCTGCTTCCTCTTTTTTCTCCGGCCTCGTGGTGAAGGACGACAAGCAAAAGAGACGCGAAGGCGCTTCGAGTGGGCGAGGAGGCAGTTCGCTCCTGTCGCCGACATGCCAGGCCGGTCGCTCTTCGTCTGCGTCTTTGCTTCCAGAGACTGACGCGGGTCGGGGTGACCGAGCCTCTTGGCCTGTGGCGAGCAAAGCGCCTGCGATCTGTCCTCAAGAGATGCTGGCGCTCGACACGGTTCTCGCTCCTCTCGCGTCTTCTGTTCCCGGCGGCGGAAGTCGGGGATCGCCTGCCACTCTCGCGTCAGTATCTGCAAAGCCAGGTGAACAGCCCAGGAGGGTTCCTGTCCCCTTCCCTCTCTCCCACACGAGCGAGTCGTCTCCGGCGTGTGGAAACGCAGCGAGTCGCCTCGGGTTTTCTCCCCTTCTTCTGAGCCCCGTCGCGTCCGAGAGCATCGCCGGAGTCGCAGCGAGCTCGACTGGGACAGGTTTCGCGGGTGCATGCGGCGGCACAGGACAGGTTGCAGCCAATGGGCTTTTTCCGGCTTCGTTGTCGCCTCTCTCGGCCGCGCTCGCGGCTCCGACGCCGTCCTTTTCTCCCGGTTCCTGCTCGCCCTCGACGCTCCTCGGAGCAGCCGCCGGACCCGCCTTCCCGCCTCCCAGCTCTGGCCTCACTCCGCAGACGCGAACAGCACACCTTGATCGCGTCTTCAACGCGTGCGGCGCCAGTGGACAGACGAGGCAGGCTGTCTGCGGCGCAACGGGGTACGCAGCGCTGTTTCCTCAGGGCCGATCTGCTGCAAACTGTGCGGGGCTGACGCCGGCAGCCTCGGCCCAGCCCCACGCGCCGTCTGCCGCTCCTCCAGGAAGAGAGGAATCGAGTTCTGGGACGCGAGAGGGCGGGGCAGAAAGAGGCGCGCCTTTCTCTCGGATGGTGTCACTGACAGGCGCAAGCACTGTGCAAGCGTTGTCTTCGCATTCCTCGCCTCTCGGAGCAAGCAAGGGGACGCCTGACGCAGGAGCTCAGCCGGCAGGTCCCGGGAACGGAGGCGCGGGCGAGAGCCGGAATCCAGAGGCGAGAACAAAGTTTGCTTTCGTCACGAGCTAGATGCATTGCATGCGCGGAATAGGTCGCTTCCGTGTAGACCTGGACGCGAGGGAAGCGAGAAGGTGTTTTGAAGCTGTTGCGTCTCCACGGACTCAAGCGGATTCCCCAATTTCCCAAGACGCAACAGGGATCGCTGGAGACACGAAAGGACGTCAGGAAAGAGGGGGCGAAAAGAGAAAAGGGGAGAAAAGGCGGGAAAAACCACAAAGGGAAGGCCGAGATACAACTGGAGCGGAGAGCGTTGGGGATGCTGAGCGAGAGCGGAAGCGCGTTCTCACGTGGGCTTCTCCTGGTTCTGAGACGAACGCCGGACGAAAAGTCGTTTGCTGGCAGATGACGCGCCGGCGCACACTTGCGTCTAGCCTCTCGCCAAAAAGGTCGTGTCTGTCTGACTTCGCACGGTGACGTCAGCGGGTCGGGAGACCGGCTGCTTTCCGCAGCTCCGGTCAGTCTGCATGCGCGCAATGCACTGGAAGACGCTGTCTCGAGTCGTGGCCGCAAACAGAAGCGGAACGCTCCAAAAGGGAGCCTGATGCCACTTTTCTGTGTCCGTCATCCTGTTCTTTTTTTCGTGAAACAATAAACGCACCTAAGCAATTGATGCAAAATTCGTTCCTTTCGCGAGAAACAGCCAGCACACAGCCGTTGAACGCTCTGCTCACATCCAGCTAGAGAACCACGTGAGGCAAATATTTAGACGGAGACCTCATGTTCACGCACTTGCACATCCGCGTGCATGTAAATTTATAATCTGTATTTACACAGAGAGATATAGGTAAACGTACCTACATGCTGTGGACTGAATGCCTTCAATTGGAAGCGTTGAAGTATGGGGGCTGCAACGGCCGGGCTGAATGAGAAGCACATCATTCTGGTGACTTTGAAAAGGGTGCAAACGCCCTAGGAAAGCCCTGTCTTCTAGGTCTCCTCTCTTCATCCTCTTGAGGCTGTCCTACACAGGCGATGTCGGAGAACTAAGCAAACTCGCGAACGCAAGTAGTTTTGTCCCCTGGATTATCTGTGCACGTATATATATACATATATATTTGGGGTTCTTGAAGCTAGATTTTCGGTGCATTAGGAGCATTGCCTGTTGATAAGCGTCCTCCCTGAATCCCGGTTGGTAAGATATAAGAATGTGGTCCTGGCAGATCCTCACGGAAAGGCCTGTTGATTTTCCAGTATATCTGCTTCCCTCTAAAACGTGGTCCCTGCGCCTCCGCGCCCCCCCCCCCCCCGTCCCGCCTAACGGAAACGGTTGAAGTTTACGGGGGTATGCGTTACGTATCGTGTCTGTATGTGTCAAGAAACGCGGGGTTTCGTGTGGAAGCAAGATCTGGAGAGAGGTGGTTTGTTTGCCTTCCTCCTGTCTGCCGACACATTTCCTGGCTCCGTTTTCTCCGTTTCCTGCTGCATGCGTCCCAGCAGTACAGGGGAGCTGGAGCTCGGAACTGGTGTCATTTTTGTAAGGATGTGTCTGTTGTGCTCTGAGATCCAAGACGGGTCGTTTGTCCCGTTTACGAAACGCATTGTTCCTTTCCTTTTTTCAGCTAGCTCTCAAACCCTCGACTTCTCGGTGTTTGTTGGTGCCTTCTGCTTCTCTTTTGCGTCGCCTTTGCTTCTGATCTCACCAAGAAGGATCCGACGGAGGTTCTGTTTCGGCCTTCCGTCACCGCCTGAGCTTGTACACAACTGCTACTGGTTTCTACAGCTAACGATTGCTGAGGCGTCCAGCTTTCCACCGAAGGAACGCCCACAGAGGAAGAGTCTGCGGTGCGAGCTCTCAGCGGCTCTCTCCCCTCGGGCTACTGTGGAAGGCAACGCGTGGAACTGCGTTCGTAGGATCTGTCGAAACGCGAAGGACTGGCCCAGTAGGCAGGTAAATATCGTAGCTGGACCTGTCACCGGCTCGCTTTGGGCACTGAACGCCACGCAGGCCTGAAAACTGAATCCGGTCCAGAGAATCGCACGCGCGTGCGCCGTTTCCAAAAAAAAGCAAAGGCAATGTGTACGCTCCTCAAAGAGCGTCTGCGGAAATTCGCGTTGGCCGGCGCGTCGCCCGAATTGCAGCCAGGGGGTACGTTTGCTCGCAACCGAGAAAGCTTCCCGGAAAGTCGTTTTTATTCCCTGCAGAATGTATGTGTTTTGTGCGGAAAATTCCCTCGTCAGTCGTCTAAAGTACCGGACGCACTCTCGAAGATGCCAGTTTGACAAGCAAGAAGAAAGACGACGCAAGACACACAGCTTACCTCTCCGCGCTCCCTCGCCACGCGGTGGTCGCGGGGCACAGTCCGGCGGCGGTCTGTCAGCGAGAAGAAGGCGGAAACTCGAATTTTTTCTCTCGATGTTGCTCTTCGGCAGCCACATCTTTTTTTTCGAGAAACTTGGAATTCTTCCTCTCCCTGCATACCTCTCAGTCTGATTCGTCGCTGGACGTGCAGCCTCAAAGTGGACTGTCTCTCGTGTCTTGCGAGCTCCGGTTTCTCTTCAGCTCAAACTGCATAGCAGCAAACTCTTTTGTCCAGTTTTCCTCGATCACGTCTTCGGGAAAAGGTTTTTTCTCGTCACTTCTCTTGGCTTTCTCGCCAACGCCCTATCCAGTGTGGCAACGCCTCTGGTTCTCGTACGAGTTCTCACACCAGCTTTCTCTCCGCTGAGTCTCGACGCAGAGTTTCTCGTGCGTCTCTCAGTTTCTCGTGAGCTGGCCCTTCCCCCCGCGTTTTTCTCGCGTAGGCAGGTTGCAGGTTCCGTCTTTCTTTCGCGTTCTTCAGTTGCGGCGCTACAAAGGCTCGGCGGGGGACTCGACGCCTTCTGTCTTTTTGTGAGGACGAAGGGACACACGGCTTCGCACTGCGACGCCAAGCGCCTCTTGGCTTTCTTTCCATTCTCTCCAGAGGAAGAGGGATTTCCACCACAGAGAGCACAGCAGTGGGCCGCCAAGCGACCCTCTTCTACGGCCAGCCGTTGGGGCACACAGAGAGACCGAAACAGAGCTCGAGTGTTTCGCGTTTCCCCCAGCGGCGCCACTCGCGCTCCAGTTGCATCCTCAGCTGTCTCTCCCGACGTGTGTATTCCGGACTCCGTTCTTGCTTCCGCATTTGGGGACGTGATCCTCCGTGTGCCGCGAAAAGCTTACAGCAGATCTCCACACCGCCGTTTAGAGAAACAGCTCCTGTCGTGTCACCAAAATCCACTATTTCTCTGCCTCCCACGGAACGTTCGTCGCGCTGGGGTGGGAAAAAAACGGGACTTTTTAGACCGCCTCTTTAAAAACGTCTTTTTAAAGAGCGAAAACATGGCGAACCATTTCGACTTTGGCGGACCCGTGTCCGGCTGCACAGGCAGCGTGAATTTTCTGGCGCAAGTCGACACGAGCGCTATCGACGAAATGGATCCGTCTCTGGGTAAGCGAAAATGTTCTCGCAACTGTCTCTCACTTTCGCATCTACGTCACTGCCTGTCGACTGCGCTGCGAGGCCTCTTCGCGCACTTCCACTTCTTCCGTGCTTCTGTCTCGTTCCTTCCCGGGTCTGTGGCTGGTGCGTCCCTCAGCAGAGAGCATGCACCCGTCTCCCCAATGGAAGGACGACCGGAGACGAATCTGGACGTTTCCCTTTCTCGCTGCTTCTCTCTTTGGCGCTTTTTGCCTCTTCCTCATGATGCCTGTCCGCCCCTCCCGTGATGACTCCTTCCCCGCTGCGCGTGTTGTCCCCTCGCGTTTTTTCTCTTCCTTCGCGCCTTCCATTTGCCGCCCCGCCGTTCTTGCTCGTTTCTCCACTTCTCTCCGTCTTTTCCCGGTTCTTCTGCGGTTGCTCCTCCAGCTGATGGCCACGTTTTGGTGTACTCGAGGGAAGTGCCCTTCGAAATTCGATTGCAAGAAACCGCCGCTGGTCTGCCTGGAGACGTGGGCCGTCTGGAGCCCATTCGCGTGAAAATCCTCATTCTCGTAAGGGAAACGCGGGTTTTCCGGCACTCTGCCTCCACTCGCTGAGAAGGAACTCGGCAGATGCGACGCTTTGGGGCTACTCCCCAAGAAACAGGCGACGCGTCCCTCGCGGGCCGAGAGTCTGCCTAGGGAAAATGCAACGCCACGTGCCTTTTTTTCGTTCGAAATGCCTTGATTTCGGGCATATGCCGCACCTTCGTTTCGACGTCTTACACATTTTCTCCACCATCTTCACTGCTCTCGTACCCTTCCCGTGAAAACGTCCGCGGCTTTTGCTTAACCGCGACCCGCTGCATTTTGTCTTCAGGGAGAGGAGACCAATCCTCAGCACGTTCGCGTGGAGCTGACGAGCGAAAACGACTTGTTCCTCAACTACACCCACGCGTGAGTTGTCGGCCCGCTGCCACAAGGGCGCAGTGTAGATCGACTGGTCGCTCCTGGCCAAAAATGCGTGTCACCCCGTTGCTTCCGCTTTTCCTCTACAGCACGTGTGTGGCCCAGATCTCCTGGGTCTGCGCCTGTCTTGTTCCAGCAGGAAGTGGGCAACTCAACGACTCTCGAGCGGTGTTTCGCATCGCGTGCGTGTCGTTGCATGCGGGAACTGGCAAAGACGAAACGGGAACGAACCGTGCACACCCCTGCATCGGGGGCTAAGAAAGGAAACGGCAGTTCCAGCCGTCGTCGACGCTTCAAAACGAAGCTCGTTTTGGCGCCGATCAGCACATGCATATATGCATATATATGCATATATATAGTTACAGAAAGACAGCTGCACACCTAGATAAGTGGATTTGCCTCAATAAAGAGAGGCGGCCCCGTTTGTCTCTAGGTTGCTGACTCGACAGAAACATTGGCTGTGAGCTGTTTCGTCAGTGTGGTGTCCTTTTTCGGTTTGTTTCCTCCAGACTCAATGAGGATCTCTTTCGGCAAATGCAAGAACGCCAGAAGCTGATGATTGAGTTTGCGGACTACCCAAGTGTTCTCATCAAAATGTTGAACTCTTGCATCAAAGAGCCCCACTGGTAACTGGCTAGGGAACTGGAGAGAGGGCGTATTTTGCATCGGTTTCTGTGTTGTCTCTGCTTCTTGCGCGGTTTCTCTGTCTGTTCGGCGCTCCGCTTCTCCGATTTGAAACGAGTGTTTCGCCTGGGCGGCCTCTCTCTTTGCGCAGCTTCCTCGCGGTTCTCGTCATGCAGACGACTGGCAAGGCACGGGTGGATTTCATCCAGGTGCGCACAGACGGGAAGAAAGGAAAACGGGGCGCGCGAGCGCAGAGAGACCAACAGAGCAACCTCCGACGAACACAATCTGAGCAACCTGCGAACGCGCCCGTCCCGCTGTGGGGACAGGCTCAGCGCTGGGAGAAAAAGAGCGAGAGTGGGGACGGAGGACAGCGGCTCAGAAATACAGAGTGGTGGTGTGGTTTGGTGGAAAGGAGAGAGAGAAAAAAAGATGAAAGAACAGAGATGAACACTTCCCCTGTTCTCTCCGATGCACAGGCGTAAATGTGTACCTCTACCGATACATGATCATTCCTCTATATCTTTGTTTCGTTCACGGCTCGGTGCGAGCGTTCGGCTTTCTGTTCGTATTCTTGGGTCTGACTGTGTGTTTTGTGGCCACGTAGAGCATGGAGTACAAGTTCATCGAGTTGTTGTGCCTGGACTGCGTCCAGTCGACTGAAGAATTTACTCGCCGAGACATGACCTTCCGATACAATGCGCTCAAGAGCAAGCTCGCGCTGCTGCAGGTGAATTGCATTTTCTGTTTCCGGGTTCCCGTTCACTCTTGTTCTTCCTGTTCCCTGCATCGAAGTGGACATCCGGCGCAGATGGTGCACATGCGCTGTCTTCCGTGCCCTATTCGGGGCCTTACCTCTTGCGCCTTTACACTGCCTGGCTCCAAAAAAGAGAAACGAATTATCCTTGCGCGCGAGGGACCAATGCGGCGAGACTGAAGTCTAACCGTACAGCCACGTCATTGCATCATGGGGCACCGCCAACACGAGCGCCCAACCCGCTGGTCCCCTCTGCTCTTCCTCCTCTCTCTCTCTTTGTCTCTCTCTTTATCTCTGTCTCCTATCGCTTTAAGTGTGGACGCAAGGGCGCCTGCGTTCACTTTTTCGCGGGACTGCAACGCAGCTGCCACTGTGTATTCACATGGCCTCACCTATCCCTCTCACGGTACCTCGTCGATGGCAGAAATGGGGCAGTTCACGTGTACTGTCTTCCGTCTGATCCCCCTTCTCATCTCTGCCTGTCCGTTTCGTTTTTTCGTTTGTCTTTGTGAAAATTGTGCTCCAGGCGCGGCTCCACGACATTGGGTGCTTGCTCAAACTGAAGAGCCCTTCCCTCCTTCTCCATCTTCAAAAAGCGGCGCATCAGCAGGCCAACAGACGCCAACATGAAGTCACAGCGGCAGCCTCCGTCCCCGGAAAGGCGCGCGTTCCCGGAGCCGCGGACGGCGCCTCCGCTCGCTTCCTCTGATCGCCGCTGTGTATCTACACTATACAGATCTGTCCATTTCTAGCTATCCTGCTGTACCTATATTCTGTACGTATGCATGTTTCGATGTACGGTCGTGTATATATAGGCATGCATCCATGCGTTAATATATACAGGTAAGAATGCAGGCACGTTTGGAGGGATTTGGGCATGCAACCGTCTGAGGTTCACCGTGTAGAGGGACGCGATGGAAACAGATCGCCTCGCTTCGGGCTTTTCGCGGTCTCCTCTTGCTTCTGAAAGAGAAGTCTGGCTTTAGGAAATCATCAGGACGCCGCTGGGGTTGTCAGCGACGTGTGCGGTCAAGAAAAGGGGGATGGGCTGGGAAAGCGACACAGATGGTGCGGTGTCGCCCTCTTTGAACGGGGGGGGGGGGGGGGTTTGACGGCTGGGGCGATGTGCAGACCAGTCTTGGTTTTCTTCTCAAATCTTTGAATGAAAGTCAGCGTCAGAGACGCCTAGAATGGCCACACACCAAACCACGGAGCAAGCACAGTGTGCGAGCACAACAGCAAACACCGTAAAAAGGCGCTCCAGAGGGGGAAACCGTCACACATGCTCTTTGAAGGCGAAAGAAAAGAGTCCACGCAGGACGGCTCTGAGAGTATAGAGATGAGAGCTGCCTCGCTTCGTTCTTCGTATGTCGCTAACGAAAGCACACAAAAACCACCGTCGTTTATGACTGCACATCGTTGCTTTTTGAACGCAACCGGGGAAGCGACAGCGCGCACAAACCCTGCCAGTATCGCAACCCATCCCCCGTTCACGCAGATTGGAGGAGGGGCTCGACAGATGACACAAACTGGGCAAGATGCTTAGGTGATTCCGTGCGGTTTCAGGCCATCGTGGCCGTCGCGCTGGGTTTAACATTGATCTGTGACATACGACACAGATCTTTTTGGAGGCTTTAAGCAGAGATTCCCGGTGTCAAGAGAGAGAAGCACAACACACGCAACGAAGCGGGACGGACATCGAGGCGAAAAAAGGAGTGGGAGGCCTAGCGAGACAAGCGAACGATCACCGAACTTACCAAATCTTCTGTTGAGCAACTGTTGCACGCACGGAAGCCTCTAGCCAACGGTGTCCCTCTGATGTCGGAGCCTCCTTATCCAGGTGCTGACAAGGAATCCTAAGCGTGGGATTACCGCTTTTTATGCAGAGAAGAAGCCGAGTCATGCAGGCATGGAAGACGGATGCTGTGTCGTTTACACACACCAAGTCTTCACGTGTCGGCGTGTCCTCGAAGAGCCCTTGTCAGGGGCTGTCCGAAACTTTGTGCGCGAGTCTGTGTTTCTGCGTGGGCTCTCCATCCGCGCAAAACTGGTTGTTTCCCCAAGCATCGCTAAAAACGAGTTCCGAAAGGTTTAGAAAAAGTTGTGAACCTGCTGGAAAGTCCGTGCTGTGTTGATCCCCAGCGAGACTGTGCATGCGCGCCACTGCAGAAACAAACGGCTACGGTCTTGCACGAAGTAGGGTGATTCTCTCGATTGTTCACACCGCCTTTTCACTTGTCTTGTGGCTAGGAACACCCGGATCTTGAGGAGAATCATGAGCGGGTCTGATGAAAGTGAGAATGTACACCGTTGTCGGAAAGACCCGCTGTAGAACCTGTTTCGTGGCCTCGACGTCGGCGTGCAAACGTTGCGTCTTCTTTCCCTCCCTTCTTTCACGTTCAGGCGTTTTTCTCATTGACAGACACATCTGTTCGCTTGGAAGGGGAAAATTGGTGTCCACAAGAGTGAGGCAGTCCCGCTGAAAAATGTGAAGGGACGTCTCTTGAGTTGCTTCGCAAAATTTCGCAGCCGCACGGGCGCTCGACTGCAGTCGCGCGCGCCCGGTCTGTTCTGTCTCTCGGTCCTCCCGTCTTTTCAGCCTTGGAGTTCCAAAGGGGGGGGGGGGGGTCGGGTTTCCTCCCTTTCTCTTGCTTCCTGTCGAACTGTCTCACGAGGCTCATTTATCTGCTCACCTGTCTTCCGCGTGCTTCCAAGCGAAGCAGGCGAATGTCACACGACGAATGCCTCCCGCAGGACCTCTCCGTGACTACGACAACTCAGGCTCGGCCTTGCAAACCCCGTCGGTACAAGTAGTTCACGTCCTGCCAGCTTCATCCAGCTCTCGCAAACTGATCGCGATACTCTACATGCGAGATGCGTCTACCCTCGCCCGACTCTCACCTGCTCACGTCTCCGCCCGACAACGGGCTCTCCACGACTTTGCGGGTCAAGAGTACGCTTTCTGTGGAACACCGGAATGAACATTTGTATCTGTGTATGTGTGTCGCCAGTCGCGTTTCGCCTCAGCCGCGTGTGCAGAGCACGCGGGGGACGGGGACTCTGTCGCACGAGGTCCTGTCACTTTCTTCCGCGTAGAGGTCTGAGCTTCGTTTCGGCTTTGATCCTGCTCCCTCTCGTGTGTCAAACATCTTCCTTTTTCCCGCGTTTCCGCCCCTGTCTGCTCTTTTTGCCGTGCTGTCTGGCGCTGAAGTGCCGGGCGCGTCCCTGAGACTTTCTACCTTCCTAACACGAGCTGGAACTTGCCTCGTCTGGTGCTTTTTCTCTCTGCTTCCCAACGCTAGGATGAGCAGGCATGGTCAGAGACTACTGCCGGTTGTATTATAATAGTTTCACATATCTTTACTTACGTTTAACTGGTTCCACGAACCTCCTGCAGGTATAGATGCCGCGCGCCTGACCTCCAGAAAAGGCGGTGTACCTGGATATCCGGGATTTCTTCCTAGATTTGCAGGCCGCAGAGTCTGCGCTGAGTTCTCCAGCGCGCCTCTCGCAACGCCAGCGCCGTACCTCGTAGCATGTCGTGACCCAGTGGCGGTGGCTTCACTTTCTCCAAGAAAACACTTTTTCACAGGTTTCCGCAACGCGTCTCGCGCTTCGTGCGCACCGGGTCTCGCTCCTAGAGCAGCAAGCGGAGTGCTGTCGAGGCTGCGCTGTCTGCTTTTTCTTCCGTTTCGCAAGACGAAGATTCAGTGAAAGGCAAGACGGCGCCTCTAACTACCGCGTTGACAGTCTTTCCGCCCTCTGGGTCCGTCACCATGGTTGTGGAGAACTCGTGCGAGATGCGAAGCCCCGCGCGCCTCGCAGGAGCCCACTCGCTGCTTCGCCTCCTCCCTGTCTTTGGCTCTTTCAGCAAAAAGCACAAGGGTGATTCGCCTCAGAGAGCCTGCCAAGACTCCGCGTCAAACCGTACACAGACGCTTGCGCCGTCGCCTTCTACTTCCTCCAGTGTCGCTCCCGCGGAGTCTGAGTCACGGACTCCCTCTGTGGTTCTCGCCAGTGCGAGTGTTCGGCGATTGGACTTGTGCCGCAGCGTGCTGGATTTGGACGTCGAGTGCATGCCTTCCGACTTTGAAGCAATTCGTAGCTTCGCAAATCCCCCAACAATTTGCGACACGAACAAGGTGGGGGGCGCTGCAGAGCCTGAGAGCGACGGTGGGCAGACGGGTGTCGTGTCTCTTGACGAAGAAGCGCGTTTCCTTGTGAAACTCGTGGCGGAAAGCGAAGCGGAACGGGCTCAAACAAAGGTAGGGTGGGGGTGACAGAGCAGGGTGCACGCAAACCACGCGGTGGGAGAGAGGGCGGCGTAGCTGAAGAGCGAAAGGGGGACGGAGGAAACCAGGGGGGAGCGAGAGGGAAGAGAGAGAAAACGCACGAAAAAACGCTAGAAGCAGCGAATGGAAGAAGCGGAGCAGGAGAGAGGCGGCAGAAGCTGGAAAGAGTGAAACAGGTAAACACGGAAAACAGGCAGGAGGGAACAGTCGCCACTTTTTCGATGCTCTTGTTCACCATCTCTCACCTTAACCTAAAGATCACTCGAATATCCGACGCGACAAGACATTGCTCGTCATCGAGATGGCCTTCAGCCGTAGACAAAAAGACTCTCTTTCGTCTTTCCCTTCCACGTGAGTCTTCGCCCTGTGTCCCTCACGCCGGCGGTGGAGAAGCGAAGCGAGAGCCGGGTTCCCTGTTCATTTACAGTTTCCTCCTCTTCTTGCTCAACTGGTCCTCTCTTCTCGAGACGTAGGGTCTCTAGGGTTTAGGTTCTGTTATCCCGCGGGTCCACAGTTTTCGGTCCTGCCGTGCCAGGTGTGCTTTGCAGGCACCCAGCAAGTTCCCATCGTCTGTGGGGTGGGGAGCGGAGGTCTACGCTCTTAAAACGGCGAATGGAAAGGCTCGAAGCGTAGCTAGAGGAATCTGGAACACTGACGAGGCTTCTCTCAATCCTGCGAATCGAGGGCCGCCTCGAGACGAGGGTGCGGACTCAGTCCATACGTGTAAGGGCAGTTCCACATATGGATATATATATGTATATGTATGGGGTGGTAGATATGGCTTCCCGTCTGGAGCAGATTTTGCGACGTTTCGCAGCTGTGTAGGTTGGAACACCATTTCTTCGACAAATTCGATTTCGGCAATTCTCAGTTTGCCTCCAGTTTCACTCAAATCCCTCGAACTTGCTGATAGGAAATAGGAACTGACAATCTATGGCAAACGAGAAATAGCACACACTCCGTACATCACATACTGCTTGAACATAAGAAGGTCCGTACATATACATATCGAGAAAAAGAGATAGATTGATTGTGCCGGTACGCGTTTTGTGTCCGGGATTCGAGGGGGGGGGGCCGTGTTTGCGCCAGCGGCTTGGTTGTGTTTGCAAAACTGGACGCGGCCATTCGGATTGTGTACACGACTAAGAGCCCTTGCACCACGAAAATATTCCTGTTGATTCGCGTCTTCCGCGTGTCGCTTTTCTGCGTACCAAGCGTGCGGTTTCACTCAGAAGAGACGGCGCCGAGAAGACGTCGTGGCATCGAGAGCAGAGGACAACTCTCCCTCCCCGTCTTTTTCGCCGCTTCCCGCCCGCTCAGTCGTCATCGGAGCTGACACCGTTGTCGACCTGGACGGGCAGATTTTGGAGAAACCCAAAGACGAGGAAGACGCACTGCAAATGCTCACACGCTTGAGTGGACGAACGCATGCGGTCCACACAGCAGTCTGTCTTTACTCTCGACAAGGTGGAGCGGAACGTCCTGTGGCTGCTTTCGTTGAAACGACGAAAGTGACAATGGTGGCTTTCGGCCACGAAGACATCAAGGCGTACGTACGTACCGGGGAGCCGATGGACAAAGCAGGTGAGTTCTTCCTGTCCCGCCTAGCGTATGTGCTCACTTCTCTCTTTTTAGCGTCGCTCTGCATCTGTGTGCGGGTTACGTGCGACTCAACAGGCGCAAGGATGCTGTTAATAATGTGTGATTCTGTGTTTTTATATGGGACGGTGTACGGGCACGTGTAGATACCCACAAGCAGTAGGAAAAGGTAGACGGCAGGTACGCGTTTTGACGGCTCGCGGCGGCGAGAGAAAGGCGTTTTTGCACACTTCACACTGACTCGCAGAACGCAGTGGTTTCCTCTGTTACGCTTCTAGGCAGCTACGGCATCCAAGGCATTGCCGGCCAGTTCGTTTCTCGAATCGAGGGATGTTTCTTCAACGTTGTAGGCCTGCCGGTGACGAGGCTTGCGGAGGCTCTCCTTGACCTCTGGCGACGGTCGTTGATATGATGACTTTCCCCGATCGTTCTGACGCAGCACGCGAGAAGTGTACACGGGAAAACCAGCCGACAGACTCGGCAGTCCAAACCGGCCTCTGCTCGTTCTGTTCTTGTGGGGCCCGGCCTCGCGGTTTTTTCGAGACACAAAACCACGCAGATCTGACGAGTTTCCTCTTCCGAAACTGTGCTAGCTAAGCACCGGGGCTGACGTGCTGCTCCCACGCTTTTGAAACACACAAGCATGCGCTGATCTCGAAGCGTTTCTTCTGACAAAGCGGCACTTGGGGGGGATCCAAGCACATGTAGCACTGGCTTTGAACCCGAGTGTCGCCCGTTCCCGTTGTCGCACAGACTGCGGGTCTGTCGATGTGCGTTCCGCTGCGCTTATGAGAGATCATGCATGAAAACCCGCGAAAAAGAAGTGCTCATTCGCTGGATCCTGCCTCCACAGAGACGCGCCTGGACTGAAAGCGAGCGCCTGCCGCGTCGTTAACCGAAAACGAGCAGCCTCTCTGGAACCAACCGGAAAGCTGTCGGGAAAGGAGTAAAAATAATTTCCCGTTTGCATACCGCAACCGGTTCGTTTTAACACGCCGCCCGTCGGGAGTTCTTCTGTAACACTGGAGCGTTGTGTGCAGAAGTTTGCGTATGAATGTGCTGTTTCAATCTAGATAGGTACGCCGTGCCTGATGTAGCAATGCCGAAGTAGTTCCGTAGACTCGTGGGCGTTCCTTTTCTTTGATACGATCTTCAAGGCGTGCGCTTGCGGCCGAGTTCTCCAGCGGTCGTACTTGACAACTCCGGAGTGGAAAGTCGTTATGGTTATGTGTGCATTTTATTCGCAAAAGTCTAGATGTTGGAGTCTCAACCGCTGGGAAGAACGGTGGGTATGGACAGGAAAAGGTTACGAGGGGCCGTGAAACGAAAGATGGTCTCCGACGCCACTGTTAGAGAGCGCGTGAAGACGTTAGCTCTTGGCAAAATCTCCAAGAACCGTCCGTTTTACTGTACCTTTCCCAGCAACAAATATTTCTGGACACCGGCTCTGCACCAGGACCTCGCGTAAAATCTGTTTTCCACAGCCCCCCAAAAAGGTATCTAGCAGGCAGCTCCTCGCTTACAGCCCCCTTATCTTTACACCATTGTTGCCCCTCACGAACCGTTACCCCTTTTAAGTGCGCTTGTTACGAGACGGAAAAGGCTGATACAAAACTCTCCCGAGCCGTACCGATATCTAGTCTCTGCTGGAAAATGCTGTCGAAAGCGCAGAAGAGCTGAATGCTGCTTCCAAACGCCTCGCGTGAACAGCGTCCCAGAGCGGGGCTCCATAGAAGGTTCCTCGTAGGAAAAGAAACGAAAGCCCCCTACTCTCAGCCGGCACGCCCCACACAAAACCCCGCGTTCCTTCACACATCGTGCGTGTCTCCGTGTCCCTGCAGATATATATACGGGCTCATTCGACACATAACCAGCATAGCAATGGGTTTACTAGTGCTGGCGTTTTTAGCAGGACAAATGTGTGCTCAGCCATTTGCTAGCGCCGCTTCTCAAGAGCACTGTTTTCTCCGTTTCCCCTTTCAGCTCGACTTCCCACGTGCTTTCCCGGTGGCTCTGTAAAGCCTGTGGGCTCCTAAAAAAAGAGATGCCTGCCTGGTCCGACTGCGGGTCGGGCTTTTCTCGGGTTTCCGGCCCCCTCTTTTTTGATACGCTAAGAAACTGCGCAGCCTTGCGGACGAAGAAACTTTTTTATGGAGCAGGCGCATCATTCTCCGCAGCGGTCACAGGCCGCGAGCACCTTTTGGACCAAGGCAATCAAACCAGATATGCGACTGCAGCAGAGAAGAGCACAATTAACTTCCGCTAACGTGGAAACGTGGAAGGGAAACTGAAGTCGAGACTTCAGGCTGCGGTCGCACAGCAACTGAATGCCCCGTCGCCTTTCTTCTTCCTCAACCGGACATTAAACACTGACTTTAGAACATAGGAATTCGCCTCTTACGGATAACGGCGGTGCAGGGATACCTTGCCAGCTGCATTCCGCAGGCGTACGTACACCGTATGTGTAGGAGCATCGGCGACGCGTTCCTTTTAGGGCTTTCGATTTACAGAGAAAGCAGCCGTCCGTGCGCAGCTTCACAGAACGGTTTCCTCCTGTCCAGTTGCATTTCACCACGTTCTCAGTGAAGCCACTGTGCACGTACGTAAGCGGTGTGCTGCCCAGAGCCATTGAGGACAACAGAGGAAATTCAGCAGCGTGGGCCCCCTTTTTCCTGCAAACCTCGTCCGCTGTTTGGTATCTCATGAAATGCAGAAGAGGTGCGGCGCGAAGCGCTCATTCTGTTTTCGGATCGGAGAAACAGTCCGCAGGCGCTGTGTAGCGTGACACTGCCGTCGAGCATCTCTTTTTCGTGGTAGGCTTCTCTCGACTTCGAGAACGGCCGACGCCCCTTCCTTTCTTGGGGATCTTGGCTCCTTTACCGAGTTAAACCGTGTTCCGTGGCCTGTGCAATTGTGAAGGTTGTCGAGTTTTCTCTTGGCACTTTTCCATCCCCTCTGCGGAAAACCACCTGCACGAAATCATCCTTGGGCCTCAACAACTTAGCGGTTCTCCCAGCGTTGAGAAAGGTGTACCCAAACAGCCACCTTTTCAATTTCACGCACACTATGTGCCTACGCAGCTAAACAGATGCAGATACACAGTATAGATACGCACAGGGGCGTGTATGTATCGTTTCGGTGCCTTCGCGTTTCTTCTTCGGCAAACAAATACGCAAAATTGCAGGGTTGAGTCCGGGCAAGGCGTTTCGGGAACGAGCGGCAAGTTTACCGCTGCGGCTTTGAAGGCGAGACACATTGGTTTTTCTTTTGCTCTGTCGCTTTCCTGTGCTCCTCCCGCTCTCGCTTAAATCGAGGAACACGATCTGCAAGTTTGGACGAGGCGTGCTGCGCTCTCTGCCTTTTGCCGGCTCTCCGCCTCACTCAGGAGAGAGCCAGAGCTTTTGGTTGCGAGTGTTTTCTGCTGCCACACTGAGCGCTTTTCTTGATACCAAGGGCATTTCCAGCGCTGAAGTTGGACTTCATTTCGCCTCCCGTGCATCCAACGCCGCTCAGCGGCTTGGCTAGATCCGCAGAGTCGCTCTTTGATTCGCGCGACAGCTCAGCTGTCGACGTCGGCCTGCTAACAGCCGCAACCGTTGTTGGATAAAATCGGTCCGCACGGCGGGAGACGACGAGAGTGGTAAGTGTGGCAAAGACGCTGTGTTCTTCCATTTTCGACTGTTCTTGCGCTCCAATTTCCTCAAACCCCTCCTGGCGTCATCTCTAGGATTTTCTCCCTCATCTCAAAACGAAACGAAAACGCACGTCGATATCGAGAGAGCAAGAGTGGGGCAGAGAGCGCTTGCCGCCAACGGTGATGTGTGGCGCTGGCACGGACTCAAGCGGAAACTTCCGGAGTTTTTTCGCTTCTGCCATCGAGGTGTCTTTCGTGAGTTCATCCCGAGAGAAAACCTCATTTACCAGCAAAGCTTCAGGCTCCGGGCAAAAAGCCGCGCGCCGTAGTTCTCTCAAACGCCCGTACTGGAGTCCTCGTGCGAGCCGACGCAACGGCTTTTCCCAGTCGCTTGCTTTTCATATCTTCTCCAGAGACGCCACTTCAAGTTTTCTTTCGAAGAAGCAGACGAAAAAGGCCGTCTTTTCTCGCAACCTCCAGAGAGCTCCGCCCGCAAACTACTACCAGCTGCGAAGCTGCGAGACCGACGGGAGCTCGCAACCCCGCTCGCTCATTCGCTGCACGGGCGTCCTCTGGGGAAAAGAACGCGCAGCAGTGATCTGTTTTCTGCTCCGCGACTCCATCTTTCGATTCTTCAGTGCCTCGGCACAGGTTCCACCCTAGCGGACTGGTGTGTTGGCCAGTACGGCACGTGCTCGGCGTCGAGTGTACATACAGCCGCCCGAGAGGCCAAAGCAGCGGATCTGTTCGTGCGTCCTGTTGGAATGATCGCTTTTCTGGATCTTAAAAGCGTTTTTTCTGCGGGTTCCTATCTTGGAGCCTTGGATGTGGGCTTTTTTGCGGTGCGCCCGAGCTGCTGTCTCGTCGAGACGTCTTCATCCACACATCTCAATTTTTCATGCGTTTACGAATACGTTTGCACGGATTCCGACATTCTCCTTCAAAGAGCGTCTCACCGCTAACGTACAGCTTACATATCTTTGTAGATATTTGTAGACCATATATGCGTACATATAGACTCCTACCTCTGTTCCCTCGGTTTTCCCGCTTGTTCCTTCTCTTCTTTGTCTCTGGCCGTGTAACCAGGTTTTAAAGGTTTAGACGAAGAACTTGCTACGGCTTTTTTTCTTCCTCTCCCGTTCTACCCCTACGCTGTGACCGAAACGGCGTACGTCTGTGTAGACCTACTCACGATATCGTGTGCCTGAAAGCGCCGTCGAGGCCTTGCTCTTCCCTGAAGAAAAGTTGCTTTCATTTATCATTCGCGAAAATGGGACAGCAGGAAAGTTCTCTTGGAGCGGCGTCCTCTGAGCCACGTTTGCGCGGGAATGCAGGGGCCGCCGGTGGAGCGGGAGACAAGCTCCATGCGACGCCGGGTATGTTTGTGCAGCATTCCACTGCAATCTTCTCCGACCGGTAAGTCGTCGGGATCTCAAGACGCCAAGAGGACCTCTCTTGTCTTTCTCTGTCTCTCCCTTCTTTGCGATCTCTTGCGTCTCCGTTTTCTTCCGCCTCCCGGGTTCCCTTTTTTTCCAACGGCGTCCTAGTCCGCAGTAGCCAACATCCGTGTCGCCCCTCGCCCTGGTTTGTGTCTGTTCATGGAGCAGCAGTGGTATTCGTTTTGTGTGGATCCTCAGAAGATCGTTGAAGTGAGCTCCGCGCTTGTTGTTTTTCCGGGAAACGAGGACGTGCTTTTTCTTGTAGGGTTCACCGTTCCCCGTGTGCACACGTGTATTTACGCATACTCATGTATATAGTATATTTATATATATATATATATATAAATGTGTGTATATATAAAGAGGGGCGGCTCGATACACGCATGGGTAGCGATAGGTGTATCGCTGTAGCTGTACTGAGATTCTTGTACACGGATGGCGGCGTGTTTGTGTCGAAAGTCCATACAGGTGTGTAGAAGTGTACGCACCGGCGTCTGTCTTCTTCCATGTAGGAAAGAGAGTACAGGAGCACAGACACCTTCGCAGAGCCGGATGGCGGCTGCTGTGAACTGCCGGTTCACATTTACTGTCCAAAAGTAATTAACTGCTCGCATTTAGTTATATATATATATATATATATATATGAAAACGTGCAAATTCCTTGGTGTCTTGTGCATGCGTTTTTTTCCGGAGATGGGTTGCGTTTATCATCGGATTCTTTGCATGCCTTTACAGTGCGTGCGTGCCTCGCGAGGTCTAGCCCCTCGGGACTGGGACTCTGTGCTTGGATATGCTGCCAGATTTGTGTTCCTTCTGCGAAATCACGCATGTACATGTCCACGCCGAAACACAAGTCTGTTGGTACCTCCTTTTGCGTACCTGTGCGGTTAGGTACAAGGGGCAGAGGGTGCTAGGCAAAGGATCTTTCGGCGAGGTGATTTTGTGCAAAGACAAGATCACGGGCCAGGAATGTGCGGTGAAGGTGATCAGCAAGCGACAGGTGAAGCAGAAGACGGACAAGGAGTCGCTGCTGCGCGAGGTCCAGTTGCTCAAGCAACTGGACCACCCAAACATCATGAAGCTCTACGAATTCTTCGAAGACAAGGGCTACTACTACCTCGTGGGCGAAGTGTACACGGGAGGCGAACTGTTCGACGAGATCATTTCTCGCAAGCGGTTCAGCGAGGTCGATGCGGCGCGGATCATCCGCCAGGTCCTCAGTGGCATCACCTACATGCACAAAAACAAAATCGTTCATCGCGACCTGAAGCCCGAAAACCTCCTTCTCGAAAGCAAAAGCAAAGATGCCAACATCCGCATCATCGACTTTGGCCTCAGCACACACTTCGAGGCCAGCAAGAAAATGAAAGACAAAATCGGCACGTAAGAGATCTCTCCTGGCGGACTCTTCTTCCCTTTCTGTTTCTGTTTCTCCTGTCGTTTCTTCCCCGCCTCAATTCTGTCGTGGGTTCCCTTTCCAAGGCCCCCACCTTCTGGTCTTTGTTCTTGCAGCTCTATACGTGAATGCGTCGACTCTCCCTCTCTCTCTTGCATCCACCTCGTCGTTGCTCCTCGGTCTCTTCGAGAAAGACAGCGCGAAGGCATCGACGGGACGTTTTTCTGCGTTCCCTAGAGCTGTCCGGTCCAACGCCTGCAGGCGCTCGCCGTCCGCAGCGACGGCCTGGACTTTCGTGTGTTTGTCGTGCCATGTGTTTGTGCCGCTTAAAGAGCTTTTCCGCGTGAGCGTGTCTGCTTTCCGCGGCATATTCCTGTGTCTTTGTGCTTCTGCGTCGGGGGCGGGGTGTCTCGCGTCCACGCTCCCCGCCGGCAAAAGGAGAAACGACTCGGAAAAGGCTGTGTGCTGGCCATCGGGTTCGGTAGTCCTTGTCTGTGTGCATGCGTCTGTGGATCGTGGATAGAGTTTCGGGTCTGCTTCGCTGTGCCACGTCGGTCGTTCCGCGCGGGCTCTCGCATTGCGAGTCCGCTTTCGCGCGCATCTCGTGCCCCAGAGGAGGTGTTGGAGTTCACTGAGGATCGACGCTGCAGTGTCTCTCTCTCGTCGAGCCTTCGTTCCGTGGGTCTTCTGCCCTCATGCTTGGGGTAGCTCGTTGCCTTCTCCGTTTTCACGTGTTTTCCTCTCCCCGTGCTGTGACCTCGCAGTGCCTACTACATCGCACCCGAGGTCCTCCACGGCACCTACGACGAAAAATGCGACGTCTGGTCAACCGGCGTTATTCTCTATATCCTTCTTTCCGGTAAACTGATTCTTGGCGATATGTGCATAGGAATGCACACGCAATCACGCATTTGTGTGTGTCCCACCCCTTCTCTTTTGCTATCCAGGTCTTCCACAACTCCTTACATTCAAACAGAAGGCGATTGTGTGTGTGTATATATATATATACATATGGGTTGTAGGTGTTGGGATCCAGAAGTGTGAAGAATGCAGTTCGCGTTGAGAACACAGAAGCCGGAGCCGTCCCGTGTTTCCTGCAAAGCAGTTTTGTTTCTGTGTTCCTGGAGCGTTGATGGAGACCATATTGCCGATGAAGAGCTTGACGCGGCCTTCCGTTCGTTGTCTCCCCCACTTGTGCTTTCTGTGTTTTTGGCCCTCCATCATCGTCTGGTCTCTCTCTCTCTTCCTCTGGCTATATCTCAGGATGCCCGCCGTTCAACGGAGCGAACGAGTACGACATTCTCAAGAAAGTTGAGAAAGGTAGGTTGTGCGTTGCGCCATCGAACGCTTTCCTGTAGGCTCTCTGGAATCCGTCTGTGTCGACCTGCGCTCTCCTTTCGCCCACTCCTACCTTATCTCCCCCTGTCAGTCTCCCCGCACGTGTGCTGCGCGAGTCTTCAGACATTCCGTTCGTTTCGTCGCCCGCTCCCTTTCTCAGTGTCCGCTGTGCGTCTGTTTTCCGGTGTCTTTTTTTCGGCTTCGCCTTAACATAAAAAGTGCTTGTCTTGCGTCAGCAGCCGTGCACCGGCTGAAGATGCACAGATGTCTTACCTTTTTTGCGCGCATCTGTAGCCTGAGCGCGCATGGCTCCTTTATATACCGCGAATCTGCCTTCGTATGGCGATTCATGTGCATGCGTCGAGACTGGCAGCGACGAGAGAAGAAGGCAGTGTGCCTACAGGAGCCATGAGCCGTGAACGTCTGCGTGTTTGTCTTGTCGAAGGGTGTTGTTACAGCGGAGTTGGGGAGAAGCAGGAAAACAAGGTCGACCACGACACAGACGCTCTTTTTCTTTCTCCGTCGGGGGCTCCGCGTTTATTTTGTTTCCTCACTCGCTGCACACTTGCGCACCTTTTTTGCGCCTCTCCCTCGTTTGTGCTGCGGCTGTCCAGGCAAATACACATTTGAACTGCCGCAGTGGAAGAAGGTTTCAGAAAGCGCGAAGGATTTGATTCGCAAAATGCTGACCTACGTTCCCAGCATGCGAATCAGCGCGCGCGACGCTCTGGACCATGAATGGATTCAGACGTACACGAAGGAGCAAATCAGCGTTGACGTACCCTCCCTTGACAACGCCATCCTCAACATCCGGTGAGAATCTGTGCATCGTATTCTCGTTCTTGTGTCTTCTGTCTCTTCGTTCTCCCTTGTCCGTTCTTAAACAGCCAGACCGTTTCCGAGCAGACTCATCTGCGCGTCCAGGCAGGACGCAGCTGTGCCGGCAAATCCCTTGTGCGAGTAACGAGTTTACATCGAAACAGACTCGTCTCTCTGCTGGCTGCTGCGAGGCACTTCGCAACCGGCGGACCTGCCAAGCGAAAAGGCTTTCCGCGTCGACATCAACCACAATATATATATATATATATATATATATGTAATATACGGATTTTGTGGCTGCGCGTGGTTGCGTCTTCAGTGTTGTGTGTTGGATAGCGAGGTGCACAGCGAACCCCCTCTCGGCGCGTGCTCCTCTTTTGTTTTCTCAGGCAGTTCCAAGGCACGCAGAAGCTTGCCCAAGCGGCGCTGCTCTACATGGGCTCGAAGCTGACTAGCCAGGACGAGACGAAGGAGTTGACTGCCATCTTCCACAAGATGGACAAGAACGGCGACGGTCAGCTCGACCGTGCAGAACTCATTGAGGGCTACAAGGAGCTAATGAAGATGAAGGGGCAAGACGCCAGCATGCTCGACGCGAGCGCCGTCGAACACGAAGTTGACCAGGTTTTGGACGCGGTCGACTTTGACAAAAACGGCTACATCGAGTACTCCGGTGAGAGCAGACCAATCCACCGTTTTCTCGAGAGGGGTTCTGTGGATCTACGCCGGTGTGTGTGTGTGTGTGTCTGCACGTGTTTCTGCGTGCATGCGGGTGACGCTGGAGCTTGCGAGGTTATTTCTGCAGGCGTCAGAGCACGTGTGCATTGCCGAGGATCTTTGGGATTTGTGTGTGGGCGTTTTTGGAGCGTGGAAGCGTGTAGATTGCTGGCAGGGTCCGGTCTGTACGCAGAGCGGGGGGTTCGGCAGCGTGAGCTCAGATAGCGTTGATAGCCTCGATGCGTCAGAAGGTTAAGAAGCGGGCGAGGCAGGAAGAGGCGCAGACGGTGTGGACTGCGGCCCTCGCCGCGCCATTCAAAGTCGTGGAAACACATGCAGCAGAATGTTCCGCTCGTGGATTCAGTGTCCACAACTACAACGCTCGAAGCCCAGGAGTACGCGTGTCAGTGTGGATTCGCGAGCGACGGCGCGCAGCCCTGTCTCATGTGCCGAGTCAAGTGCGACGTTCCGAATGAGGCGCGCGCAACGCAGCGACACACTTCCAGGCATGCGCAGAGCGAATTATCGGACTGAGTGGGATCTGTACTCGGTCTAACCTGCGTTTGCTTCTTCGTGTTCGGCGCTTGCGATTTCTTCCAGAGTTCGTCACCGTGGCGATGGACAGAAAGACGCTGCTATCGCGGGAACGTCTGGAGCGCGCCTTCCGCATGTTTGATTCGGACAACTCGGGAAAGATCTCCTCCTCAGAACTGGCCACAGTGAGGACTTCAAGTCACACTATCCTGCGTCGAGGCGTTTGCCGAAGGAAACCTGCGTGTCACGCTGGGTCTTTCAGGATCCTGCTCTGTCTTCTGCAGATTGCCTGTGTGTGTGTGTCTCTTCCGGATTCACCGGGTCTTTCTGCTTCGCCTTTTTTCTCGTGTCAGTTTTTCTCAACCCTGCAGTCGTTGCGACTCTCTCACGGGCGTCAGTCGCCGCTGGCTGTCGGTGTGCTGTCTGTGCCGAGAGAGCGCGCGGCGCGCGCGAGAAAAAAAGACGCAACCTTTCCCTGTTGCCAGAAAAACTCGTCCGCGGGACGCGCGTCGTTTCCTTCCAGGGTCTTCGATGGCATTTCCTTCCCTTGTGTGTGTGTGTGTGTGGGGTTTTGCGTCTCAGATCTTTGGAGTGTCCGATGTGGATAGCGAGACGTGGAAGAACGTGCTGGCTGAGGTCGATAAGAACAACGACGGCGAAGTCGACTTTGACGAGTTTCAGCAAATGCTCCTGAAGCTTTGCGGAAACTAAGACGCATGCGCAATCGTCCTTTTCTCTCTTTGCAACCTGTTCTCTATCGCGCTCCGCGCCGCTCCGTGTCATGGATCTTCTCCCGTCGCCCTCTCCGGCTGAGCCGACCCAGAAGAAGAGCTGCAGAGTAGACACCCAGGCGCGAGGAAGCGAAAGAAGAGAAGAGACAGAACGAGGAAAATCCGGAGGCACTTGGAGGGCCCACCGGGCCGTTCTGTGGGACCCCGGCGTAGTTTTGGAGCCTAGCGAGCGACTTGTGGAATCTGTTGATTTGGTGTCAGAAGCAAGCACGAGTTCTCGCTTCCTCTTTGCTCTTCTCTTCAGAGAGAGACAGAGACTAAACAGGAGAGGGAATCTGCGAGACGGGGATTCACGTTTTTATCTGGTCCTGTGCACATGCATATGCATGTATATTTGTGTATACACGCATGCCCATCTTGCCTTACATATTCGCATGGATTTGAGTGTAAGCCGGTGCGCCCAAACCTGCAAACAGAACGCGTCTGAGCCTGCAGATTTTGCCGCCCCTCACGTGGTCTCGAGAGGAGCTCAGGAGACCGAGTTCTGTTTTCTCGCGGCAATGCAGAACGCATGAGAACACCGATTAGGAGAGCGCGCTCGGGTCGAGCCTGCGACTAGTGGACGACGAGACAAAGCGGTTCTCCGCGAAGTCACCGTGTACACGTATACACGTGTATGTGTATAATATGTCCATTTACCCTGTACATCCTTTCATAGTCCGCATCCGTTTCTCCGCATATGCCGGCCTGTGCTTGTGCACGTTCATTTTTATGAGATTTGTTTCTCGTTTCTCTGGGGGGAGGTTTGCGTACGAGAGGAAGTGCGAGAGGCTAGAGCTTCATCTCGTGCACGCCCCTGTGTTGAGTGCCGGGTGCATGCGTTTCCCGGTCGCAGTTCGCGCCAATGGTCGTGCGCGAAGAAGGCTCTTCCTCGGTTTCTCCGGTGTACCAGTCCATGGGGGGCGCGCAGCGTGTGCGGGGCGTGCGGACGCTGGCCGTGTCTCCGTTGAGTGTGTCGCAGATGTGTGAACCGTTCCGACCTGCGACTAGAGAAAACAGAGGGGACCCGGAAGCGTGCAGACGCGTCGAGAGAGCGAAAACGGGTCTCGAAAACGCTCGCGTTCTTGTCAAAGGGGCAACGAAGACAGCTGCGAGAGGCTTGCCCCTGCAACGGTTGGCGGGATATGTGGAGAAAGTGCGGGTGTGCGGCGCCTTTCCCCGAAACCCTCTAGAGGGGAGCTTCGTGTCTGAGTCGAACGGCCGGTCCTCATCTCTGAATCTCTTTCTCCCGTTCGTTTTTCACGAAGACGCGATGCCTCCGCTCTTCGTGTGTGACTACGGCGTCAATCCAAAAAAAACGACACACTCAAGAGGCACTCGAGGCAGGTGCATGACATTTGTCTCATTTTGCCTCGTGTGAAGAGCGATTGTGTGTCAAGCCTCTTGTTCGACGTTTCTCCTGCTTTGTAAACGCGGACTGTCTTCAGAGACATTGGACAAACTGGACGCGAATCCCAAAGCCTCACACACTCACACAAAAAGAACCCCGCAGCTCGAGTTCGGGATGCACGTTTTGCGGACTGGGACGCAGCGGAGGATGTTCGCGTCTTTGCTTCGCGTCAGACGGATGTCTCTTTTTGCGCCGGAGGCGCGTTGCGCTTCTCCAAAAGGCACGTAGAGACGTCTACGAAAACAGCGCGGAGAGCGTTTTGGTCGTCTGTGCGAGACACACGGTTCGAGAATCACACGGGAAGGATGCCTTCTTACAGGGCAATCCCTTATCTTTTCGCTCGTCCTGCTGTGTCTGCAGCGCCTTGAAACTGCAACAGCCTTCTCTCTTTGGTTCTCTTCCTTGCTGTCTCTCTGAGAGGCCTGCTGCACGCCTCTGCGACCCTCTGTCTTCCTCCACAGACATATATATATATATATATATATATATATATATATATATTGTGTATGCACATACACGAATGCATCCAGAAGATGTGAGTGGATACGGCTCGTATCGTGTTCATATCTCTATAAATAAACTCGCATGTACGAAGCGGTGGATAGAGATCGGGAGAGACGGACAGTGGAGCATGTGACGGCGGACTCTCGGCATCCGTAAGCCGACGCACAGGGAAGGCGAATCGATAAAGAGAGACGCTACGCGGTACCGGCGGACCTCGATGCTCAGGTGTAAGACTCTGGTGTTCTTTCCCCATTTTGGACTGCGTTTCGATTCGCAACTCAGCAGTTTGGTAAAGGCGCACGCGCTGAAAGCACAGACTCCCAGGCGTTCCAACTCGGCTTCCTTGTTTATGTTTACCTCGTCCGTTTCCGCACTTTCGATCTCCCTCCTTCAACGACAAAGGTGGATGCAGTTTATTGTTTGCCAACGGAGAGCCGCGACCCGGGGGCGCACCGCGGTCGAGGTAACCCCCGAAAGTGAGAGGCTCCCAAGGCGCACATTCACTGTCGAGTTCTCGACGCTTTTGAAACGGAGAAGCACTGCAAACGTTTGCGGTGTCTGCGTCTGCCCCGAGGGAGTCCGGTGTGCACGGGTCAGAGTTTCTCTGCTGTTTCTAGCCACGGCGTTTGTCGGACACAGACTGTGCGGAGCCACGAGAACAAACGTCTTCCGGAAGGGCCCGGAGTGCGCGGCAGAAAAGTGTAAATCTGCCGCGCACGCTGAGGAATCGTCCTGTGTGCATCGCGGGACGCCTTGCGCTTGAGGAAACAGACAACTGCAAGAAAGGGAGGCCACTTTACTTCTCGAGTCCAGAGAAGTCTCTCTGAAACGCGACAGGTTGTTTTTCTAGGGCGCCCTGTGTCGTTCCTCAACGGCGACAGGACGCGTGCGACAGAGGCTATATAGGGAATGCGGTGTGGTCCACAGCTAACGAAATCTCCCCAAATTGGAAAGCCGTGTCCTCTCTGCATTTATCGAGGGTCGTGTGACCCCTGAAAAGGTGCGCGGAGCGAGCTTTCCCTTCCGGATGTCCAGAAATCGCCCTCACCGGCACACCACCCAATTAAAAGAAATATGTATATCCATATATACAAATATATAAATATATATATATATATATATATCAGGTTATGTTTCCGCTTTTCGCCATATCCCAGAGCAAAAAGTTCTAGAACGACGTCCAACTATACACAGATATATGCAGATGTACAGATATAAACAGCCATCCAAATACTTGTCTGAATATCTGTGTATGCGATGCGCCGGATACGCTGCCATCGCTGTTTGGTGTCTTGAGAGGCGAATGGAGCAGCGGGAGGACCGAGAGGGCGTGCGAGAGAGAAGGCCGTGTGGAGAGCGGAGGAGAAATGAGGAGTACAGAAAACAAAAAAAAGCGAAATAAAAGAGAGCTGAAGAACAGAAGAAGGACGAGGCTTCCCTTGATTTTCGTTTTTGTTTCACGCTCGCGCTATCCCCGAGCTCCTCTACACACACCCGCCCTTGTTGCATGCATACTCCTCGCTATTTCACTCTTTTCTCGTTTTTTCGCGAAAAACGCTTGCTTCACCGTGTACGTACGTGTCTCTCCTCGTCTCGTTTTCTGTGCACGGACGTCTTCTTTTGTTTTATGTCTTCACCTCAAGTACGGAAGAGGATGCAGTTGCTGTCTGATCCGTCTTGCTTTCCTCCCTTCTCTGCTATCCTCATCGATTTGTCTGTGTCTCGCGCTGTACTTCTTTCTCTCCCTTCTCTTTCTCCTTCCTTCTCTGTCTCCTCTTCCGTTCCCTTTCGCTCTCGCCATCGTCTCTTCCTCTGAACTTCTTCTCTTTTGTCCCGTTCTCTTTTTCGAGTCCCTGCCTTTAGCCCACGAGCTGGGGCACCTGTCGCCCGTACTGCAGCAAACCTGTCGTGTCTACGCGTTTTTCTTTTTTGGTTGTGCAGTGACCGCTCTTCTGCGAGACTCTCGTTGCGCTCCTGTCCCGAATTTCGTCTTTCAACTCTTCGAAACAACGTAAGAGCGCACCTCTTGCTGCCACAAGTGGATAGAGGAGAGGTTCCCCATGCTTCTCTGGTTTTGTCTTTTCGGTTTTTCTGCGGCCCAAAATACGTTTTTCGTTACCTGGCCTCCCCTCCATTTGCACGGGTGAAATGGACGACTGGAACGCTGCCGGGCGCGCATCGATGACCCGGGATACAGCCGCGAGGAGACACTGAGTGCCTTACACTCGCCTTTTCCTTTTTGTTCGTTGACACGTGTCGGTTTTTTCCGTATTTCCACCACTTTTCCGCTTCCTTGGAAACGTCCACCGTCTACGACATCTTTGCCCTGTCCTTTCCCGTCTTCGTCTAAAACGCGAGCTTGCATGCACACGTTTTCAGCGTGTCTCAGATGTACGTAGACGTTTGAGTCTCGGCGCAGGAGGTGAAGGTTGTTCTTCCTCGAGAGCCGAAGGCTGCCTCCTTTCTTTTCTGTCGTCTCTTCGCATCCCCCTTTGGTTCCCGTTACTTTTGCTCGCATGCGTTCGCGGCGGCGAGCAGGCGGAGGGGAGGAAGCAGACGGGCGGGTGCCTCAGTCAGCGCGCCGATCTCTCTGTTCGCCTTCTCGTCCTTCGCCCCTTCCTGCGTCTCCTTTCCCCGCACTGGCTAAGAAGGACGCGATCTTCTGCCCCTCTGTAGCCGTCGGAGACGTCGCCATGACGGCGCGTTTGTCTCCGGTAGCTCCCACTGCGCACTCGTTTGCCTCTTCTCGTTCCTCATCTGCTTTTCGGTGCGCCACGTCTCCCGGTCTCGGTCCTGCCTCGCCCGCCTCTTCGCCTTCGTTGTCTTCGCTCCCGTCTTCGTCTTCCGTCTCCTTTGTCTCGCCCTCGTCCTCTGCTGCGACGCCTCCTCTGGGGGCCCTTCCGGGCGCGGAGACAGGCGTCTCCCGGATCGCGTCAGGACCTGCTGAGGGCGATGGTGGTGTGGGCTTCAGCACGCGGGAAAAAATGGATGGAGGAAGGGAGCGCGGGGCTTTGGAAGTCGGCGAGCGTCCGAAGCTGCCTCCTCTTCATCTTCTCGTGGCACCCAACAACTCGGTTTCCGGCCAAGCGGCTGCTGGCGCGCGAGGCGCAGAGGCGCAGAGTTCTTCTCGGGGCACACGCCTCCGCACCCACCGTTCTTTTGCATTGTTCCTCATCGTCCTCCTCTCCATCGTCCTTTTCATTTCCTTCGTCATCACTCCCTTCTCCTCCTTCCTTATCGACCTCTCTCTCCAGCGCCAGACTCCGCTCTCCTCTTTCTTCCCCCGGTTTCCCCGCGGCCAGGGCCCTCCTGAGGGCTCGCCGGCGTCTCTTGCTCCTTCCTTGTCCAGCCTCGAGAGGCGCGGAACGGCATCCAGCTCTCGGGCCTCAGGCGGCGAACGTGACGGGGAGCCGCGGGGCTCTGTGGTGGCCCGTCTCCCCCTTTCGCCTCCAAAGTCCCCGGCGCAACTTCGTCTTGAGCAAGCGCGGGCGCGGGGACACTCCGCCGCCGCCGCCTTCCCTGACGAGATTGCCTCCGAGGACCGCTCAAAGGCTCTTCCCCCGGGAAACGCGTCTCTCTCGAGTGCCGTGTTCTCCCACTTTGGATCACTGTCGATCTTTCCTTCGTTGTCTCCGCCACGCGCCTCAGAAAACGCCGCTGACCAGAAGCGCCCCCTAAAGCCAAGCGAAGGCGTTGGTACCCGAGATTACGGCGGCTCGACCGCCCCGGTGCCGTCGCCCCCGACCGCAGTCGGAGGAGGCGCAGGGGTTGGGGCTTCAAACCTGGACGCGGCTTCACGACCTCTCCTCACGCCGTTTCGGCCGGTCGGCTGGGGTGCGGAGAGAAAGGGGACAGCTGGGGCGCCGTCCTTGCAAGGCAGGGAGGCAGGGGCGCCTTCTGCGTCGCGCGACGCACGGGGCCCAGAAGGAGACACCTTCGCTCGCGGGTCGTCGCCTGCGGGCCTGTCTCCATCCACCGGGGGAGCCCCACGAAAGTGGACTGTGGGGCAGCAGGACGGGTGGCGAGGTGAGCTCGCTGAATTTGCAGACTACAACGGCGACTCCCATGCCGATATGATCTTTATCTCTCGGTCGAGTTCAGACAACAGACGAAACCCGTCCTTGCCTGCTCTCTCGTCTCTGTCTCCTTCGCCCCTGTCTGCGTCCTCTGGCTCGAGAAGCACCCCGCGGTCGACGGCATTCGCCTCCGTCTACACGTGGGACGCCGGCGCTGGGGTCTTTGCGTTTTTCACGAAAGCAGAGGTCCCGGAAAGCACCGAATCTCTCATTGCCCTCGACTGGAATGAAGACGGTCGCGCCGACCTTCTCGCCGTGTGCACGGTGGAGCCCCGCGCGGTCGCAGAGGCGCGCCTCGAGGCCAAGCGGCTTTTCCAGCGGCTGCAGGAAGAAGAGGAGTCGACAGGAGACGAAACGGGGGAGGGGAGGGCACGCCAGGGAGAGAAAAAGAGAGAAGAGAAGGGCAAGGTGGTGAAGAACGGCGAAGCGAACACGGGAGAAGGGGAAAGAAAGAACATCGATGCGGGTGCGTCGAGCGGGCCCTCGTTCTTCCGCTCCTGGTTTGAAAGCCCAACAGACGAGAGAGGAGAAAGGCGTGAAGACAGCGGGGAAGAGGGAGAGGGGAAAAACTATTACCTAGTCGCCTACGTGCAGAGATCGGACGGGAAACTGGAGAAAGCGTGGGACTCGATCACGGGAGTCGACCGGCTGCTCGAACGCCTCGAGCGACAGTGGACTGCCAGGCGGCGGATGGCCAGGGCGATAGAGGACAGAGAGAGGAGACGCAGAGAGGCCAGAAGCCAGAGAGGCACTCAGACCCGCATGCAGCGGCTGACTGTCTCCGTAGATCTTTCAGCGCCGCAGACCCCGGGCGAGGACGAGAAACGGGGGGAGCAAGCGGAAGCAGCAGGGGCGACCCCCGCATTGCCGAGAAGACGCCTAGCAGAGAAAGAGTGGGAAGGGATGACGACGGCACTGCCCGGAAGAAATGGGAACCAAACTACAGACCTGAGGAAGAGTGCGTCCTTGACCCGCTCCCACGCGCCGTCGTCGCACCCTCCTCGGCGTTCTACCGACCGAAACACCAGTCCAGACTTGCCGTCTGTGTCTTCAGTTTCGGAGGCGATGAATACTGCGGTCGAGAGAACTGGAGACATGGAGGAAGCAGAGCGGAAGGAAGATAAGGGTGAGAAGGAAAAAGAGAAGAGCAGCGAAAACGCGGGAGAACCGAAAGGTGGAAGGGGCAATGATGAACCTCTTGCATCTTCTTCCGGTGTGCAAGATGATGAACGCGAGAGAAAAGACGGTGAGAACTTCGCGTCCGGGACAGTGAACGCAGCAGGCGGAGAGGAGGAAGACGAAGAGGAGGACACGAGTTACGACGACTCCCTGTCTTTTTTCGAAGACGGCATTGTGATCCAAGGAGTCCGGGCGTGGAGCCGCTTCGAAAGGAGACCGGAGGCTTTGTCAGTTTCCCTCTCAGAAGAACGGCGCGCGTACTTGGAAAATCTCGCCCTTCTTCCGCTTCTTCGGTTTTCCTCCATCCACCCTCTCGTCGCGGATGTCACGATGGATGGGCGCCCAGACCTCATCGCTCAAACGCCCCTCTTACAGTCCCCATCCCCATTCTCTTCTTCGCCTCCGCGTTCTTATTCGTCTTCTTCCCCTTCTACCCGAGTTCGGCGTTTCGTTTGGATCGCCTGTTCGCGAGAGGAAGAAGCGACTGCCAGGGCGTCTTCGCGGAAAGTGTCGGGTAGCCCACGCCGACTCCCAGCAAGCGAAGAAACTGAGATGCGAGAGGTGAAATCGGGGAAAGCAGCGAAGGAGGAGAACGAAGAGACAGGGCCGGAAAGTCGAGAAGCGAGGGAGCGAGGAGCGCTCGAGGCAGGTTCAGAAGCGAGGAGAGAGCGAGAAGGCACGGACCGTGGATATAGGAGATACCCGAGCAATGAAGACGACGAGATAAACAGGGGCGAAAGCCGAAGACAGCAGGCGGAACAAGTTCCCTTCCAACCTATGCTGTGGCAGCGCTTGGACAAATGGATAGCGAACGCGGGAGAAGCGGAGGAGAAAAATCTCGTCGGGAAAATCGTCTCTCCTCATAGCAGCGCCTTCTTAGACCTTGACGGCGACTGCCGCCCCGATCTTGTGTTTGTAAGGAGGAACAGACCTTTTCCACGCTATCGCTTCTCGCCGTCGTTGTTGCAGTGGTGTTGTTCTCTGCGCTCTTCGAACTCTTCTCCCTGTTGTGGCCGTACGTGTTTCTCCCGCCATCTGATAGGAAAGACAAGTGAAGATGAGGATTCTGAGGATGAATTTGCCGTCTCCTTCGTAAATTCGCGTCGGTGATCGAAGTAGTCGCGCTAGGTTTCCTCCCCCTCATGTCTCCCCTTCGCCAGCGCCGGAGCAGCTGTGCATGTGCCTCTATCTCTATTTCTCTATGTCACCTTTCACTGGATAGCTTTCATCCCGAGCCTCGCGTTTTTCTCTTCTCTCTTTGTCCCGTCAGCAAGTCGAGTTTTCATCGCCACCTCCGCCGGCTTCCTCTTTTCTCTCACCCGCTTCAGCCGCTGCTTCCTCTTCAGCCTCTGCTTCTTCTTCCTCACGGTATCTTGAGGTTTGGGTCAGCCGCTTTGATGCGCAGGAGGGTCGTGCGCGTTACACTCTTGGTCACGACACCGCGTTCGTTCCGTTGCCCCGCAACGTCCGGCAAATTTCCTTTGCCGACTTCAACGCTGACGGTGAGGAAAGCAAAGAAAGCAGAGCGGAAGAAACGAGACGGCCGACGAGGGGGGGGGGAAAGGGAGGCCGAACTGGGCGGGGAAAGGACAGGCAAATGCCGAGGGTGGAGGTCACTTTCCTTTCAGAGGATTGTGGAGCGAAAGCCGACCGGGAGAACACGTTTTGCTTTGTTTTCATTTCTTCTTGCAGGGACGCTCGACCTCGTCATGCCGACCTGCGTCACTTCAGAGGAATGCAACGAATGCTGCGTAGAGGCAGATCGAATCGTCTTCGCGCGTAAGTCGGGAAATTCTGACGCGTAGGAAGAACAAAGAGTCTTCAAACACCGCTAAGAAACATATTCTATGTGCGCTCCATACCGGCATTCGTTTATTCACGCACACGTACATGAACTATGTGAATGTACATGCATATGTATAATATGTGTAATAAGTGCATGTGCACGTCACCATCTCTCGATGCGTGTCGCTGTACATCTGGGCCGTGGCAGATTTCCATATATAAAATCGCCGCTGTCCCAGGAGTCGTCTTCCGTTCACATGGCCTGACCTGGAAGTGTCTTCCGGTGCTTGCGCATTTGTGTGTTTGTGTGCACGCGTACGTATGCTTATACATGGTTTGCCTCCGTCCGCGCCATCGTCGTCGATGCTGTCTGTAAGGAACGATGCATACGTGTCTTGATATATATAGCTGTACATAGAGGAATATACGCATGCTTTTTGTATGCATTTGATGCGACACGCGTGGGGGACTGTCTGCGTAGAGGTCGATGTACATGCTTTCTCTGGTAGTGGAGAGGGAACTTGATTGTTTGTTGACATCCATCGATCCGCATATTTCTTATCGATTTTGCTCTGTTTCCTGGTGTTTCGTTTTCCCTGTCGCTCCCCTTCTTTCGGATGGCCACCTTTATGATGCACCGTGGCTGAGCACTTGTGTTTTTCAGTTTTCGTGTTCATTTGTCACTTTTTAGCAAACAGGCAGCCGGGATTGTGCCCGTCACTCTGGAGCTTCAGCAACCCTAATCGCGCCCCGTGCAAAGCGGCGTACAACCTCTGCAGCTTATCCGATTTTTTCTCCATTCCTCCGCTGAATGAAGGTTCGTTATCACCATTCGCCATCTTCTCGTATCGCCAGAGGCTTTCTTCCTCATTTGCAATACGCTTTTCCTTGCGCGTACTACCGCTTAGCAGAGCCGCACACGCCGCATGAAAAAAAGCACATGACTTCGGGTTTTTTCTCATGCTGTATTCTTCCGTGTTTCCTGATTCCCTTGTTTTGTAGCTGCTGGAGATTTTACTGTGGTCAACATCGACAGCGATCCCCACGTTCATTTCTACGGTGACCAAGATCACCCTCCCACTTTGCGGGTGAGAAATGGCGTCCTGTGAGAGCAGGAGATGAACGCGAAATCGGGATCCGACTGTACACACAAATGAATTAGAACACCCATATGCATGCATGCTTTCGGTTACCCTTGCTTGTGTTTTCGAGGAGTCATGACGAACCCAACCTCTCAAAAGAAAGGTACACGTGTGTGCGTAAGCAACTGTTCTAGAAACGCATCCGAGTATGCCGATTCTTCGTGATGTCCATGCCTGTCTAATGGTGGAGCTCTCTACTGTGGTATACATCCATACCTATGTCTATATATATAGTGGTGTGTAGATTTGTGAGTATCTGGTCATATAATGCATGTACATATATATATATATATGTATATATATGACTACTTGTGCTGCGTGCCTTGTGTATTCTCTTCTTTGCGTCAGGTCGGAGATTGGAATGGGGATGGATACCCCGACCTCGCCTTCGTTGCAGTTCGGAACGGGGGCTACAGAACAGCTCGGCTCTATTACAATGTCCCCGCTGAGGTACAAACCCTAAGCGTTGGATCGGGCATCGGTATCTTATGCACAAGCCGTGTCAACTTGTATGTATGTGTGTATGTTGGGAGGTATATGAGGTAGAGATACAGGTAGAGATACAGGTCAATAGATAGCTGTATATTTGCGGCAATGGAGAGGCACAGCATGTCTGTTCAGGAACAAGTCGGCAGCAAAACAGAAACCGCATCCGTCTAAATACACAAGTGCATGTATATCTGTATGTGAGCTCATGGGGGAGTACGGAAGTTTCGATATGTGCGTATGTGTGTATGTATCTATTTTCTGTAAAAGGGGGAAGGGAGAGTAAACTGTTTCTGCGTCAATGACCGAGGTACACAGTGGAGAGAAAGAATGATATATCGGTTCGTCTTTTGCATAAAGGCGGAGTTTTCTTGATGCATCTTTTCCGTTTTGTTTTTCTATTCTTCACAAGTAGTGAACCTCTGCACGCTGGATTTGAAACGAAATTGTTCTTCTGCCAGGGCAAGAGTGACTCGTCTCTCCGAACATTCGAACTCGCACACGACATTACACCTGACGAGGGAGGCGACGGCGTTTCTTTGCTCTTCGATCAAATGGCCTTCTTTGATCTTTTTGAAGACGTACGTCGTTTTGAAAAAAAGGAAGAGAGAAGTGGAAATAGAGAAAGAGGAAGAACTAGAAGGAGAAAGAGGAGAGGGAGTGAAATAGAGAGAGACCGTAATACAGAAAAAAGGGAGATAGCTGAAGAAACAGGCGGGGAGAGAGAAAGAGTGAACGGGCAAGAGATGGATAGAATAGAGAGACGTTGAGCGTGTCGTCCTGTCTCCGTCTTTGTCGTGTTTATGCGAGAAACAAAACCGAGAGAAGGAACTAAAAGGATAATAAGGCGAAGCTGAGACGATGCTCGCTTGTGTGGGCCATCTGTTTCTGTTTGGCGGACGGCTTTGTTTCTATCAAGGGTACGAAGACGTTTCTAGTGAGAGATGTCTCTGTTTTGTTCTTTTCAAGGAAGAATGGGGTTTCCGATAGAACGAGAGCGTTTGCTGCCTTTCTCTCACATAAGTCTCGATATCGTCAGTGTAGTTCTTCGTGAACACCTCGTTTCTCCTGCTGTTTGTTTTTGAGGAGTAGACAGACAACCCCCCGTTGTGTTTTTTAGGATTTTGCTTAACAGAAGTGACATGTGTTTCTTTTTCTCAGGGCAGCCTTGATGTCTTCTGCATGGGACAGCCTCAGCCCCCCTCGGCGTCTTCTTCTCCCTTCACCAGCAGTCGAGCTTTTCTACGCACACTGGACAGCGACTCGCGATTCCTCAAAGTCACGGCACTCAGCGGTATGTTCCTGTTTTAAATCCTCTCCCCATATAAACATCTTTGGCGTCCAGGTGACTGGACATCTGTGGTTACCTAAACAGTCACGGAGGCGTCTCATGTGCTGAATACACATATCTCTATTAGTATATATATGGCGACCGGGGCTTGCCCCCTGATAGTCGAAGTGCTCAGCAATAGGGTGGGTGTAAAATTTTTCTTCGGCATATATCATATGTCAGTGTCCCTTTATATTGGTACGTGTATATGTCTCTGTATCCACACAGATTTTGATTCGCTTTCCGGCTCCATATATACGTATATATAGGCATACTCATGCACGCAGATACTAATTTTGATATATATGTACATATGTTGCATGTCGTTCGTTTCAAGGCTATAGTTTGTAAGGTGCTGCGCCGATGGAAAGCTTCCCTTCTCTTTGGAGCATGTGCACGTGTATATTTTTTGTTCCTTTTCCCATCGCTTTTTTTTCGAAGCCGATAGCGGACGCGGCGGATGCGGTGGAGGGAGAAGCAGCGAGGCACTGTGGCGCAATGTCTTTGCCTTTTCGGGGGGCAAGATGGAAACCAGCGAGCAGGATAAAGGAGACGAAGGTGACAGTGCGTCCCTTCTTCAGCTGATAGTTCAAGACAACCTGCCGCCCTTTGGCATTGCATCACATGGTACGCGGCATTCAACAGGGGAGAAAGAGAACAAGACAGGGAAGGGAACAAGTGCACAAAAGGGATAGACAGCGGAGCAGAAATACAACAGCAGAGGAGACGAAAGGGAACAAGAGACGAAGGATAGAAAGGAGAAGAAAGATCCCAAGAGCATGGATAGGAACCGGGTTAAACAAAACAGCAGAGGCGAGGAAATGGAGCAAAGGAGAAAATACGGACAAGAAACGGCAACCCCCTCGCGACAGCACAAGAAAGCACATAAACGCGAACCAACGGGACGCAAGAGAGCGGACGTGAGAGAGCCAGCGGGCCACGGGGCGCATACCACAGAGGCAACACGAGAATAAGGGAGAATAACGAGACCAAGGCATAGCATAGGGCAAGTAGTAAGGAGACGAAGGTAAACACGAAAGAGAATATGGAGGGCAATGCAGGGAATAGGAGAGAGAATAAGGAGAACAAGGGGGGCATTATGAGAGAGACTAAGGACACCAAGAACGAACAAGAGAGAGAAGAAAAAGGAGACGCGGGAGAAAACGAGAGAGATGAAGAGGGAGATTAAGGAGAACAAGGCAGGGAGTATGCGGGAAAATAAGGAGACAAAGGAGAGCGAGAGAGAGAATAGGAAGACGAGGCAGAACAGAAAAGTGAACAAGAAAGAGAATTACGAGGCGGGGTAGAGTAAGAGGAAAGATAGGAGAGATAATAAGGAGAGAAAGGAATGGACGAGAGAGAATAGGGAGGTGAGGGAGAACAAGAGAGAGAATAAGGAGAAGAAGGGAGGGACTAAGAGCCAGAATAGAGAGAACAAGGGAGGGACAGGGAGCGAGAATGAAGAGACCAGGAAAGAACCAGAGAGAGGAGAAAAGGGGACGCGGGAGAAAACGAGAGATGAAGAGGGAGATTAAGGAGAACAAGGCAGGGAGTATGCGGAAAATAAGGAGATGAAGGAGAGCAAGAGATATAATTGGGAGACGAGGGAGAGTAAGAGAGAGAATAAGGGGACGAACGAGAGCAAGTGGATAATAGAGGGCAAAAGTAGACGAATGAATCGAAGATGGAGAATAAGGAGTGCGAGCAAGAGAACGGGAGTGAGAATAAGGAGACGAAGGGGAACACGAAACAAAACAACAGAGATATTTAGTAGACGCAGGAAATCCAGAGAGAAAATAAGAGAGGAAATACAAGGAGCAAAAGAGAAATAAGGACAAGGAAGAGAACAAAAGAGGGTAGTGAATCAAAGAAGAACTACGAGTAAATCAGGGACGGGACAAGGAAAAGGATGTAGAAGAAACAGTATAGGGGAAAGAAGAAGAAAGACCGCAAGTCATACGAAGGGGAGAAATAAGTGAGGAACGAGAATGCGTAAAGAGTGATACACGACGAGAGGAAGTGGAAGAAGACCGACAAGAAGTAAAGGAAACAATGAGGGAGAAAGTGAAGGGGAAACAGAGGGAAGCGAGATTCTTCTGAAAGCTCTGTTTCGTTGTTGATCAATTTCTGCTAATGTGCTGTTTCGTTTGTATTTGTTGAAAGTGGTGCGCCGGTGGATATCATCCCAGCTTTTCTTCAGAGTCGAGGCTTGTT
>NC_018389.1:2028440-2030940 GCF_000208865.1 Neospora caninum Liverpool
CCTTTCCTGCTGACGTTTGGCTTCTTGTAGCCCTCTTCCCCTCTGACAGCTCTCTGTTTTTTATCCTCTTGCGCGTAGCTTACCGCATTGTTCACGTGTATTTCGTATTTTCACCACTCCACTTTGTTTTTTCTTCAGCGTGTTTTCATTGTCTTCGCACCAAGCTATCGCCTTTGTCTGTGGGTATCAGTGAGAATCCATATGCATATAGTTGCCTCTATATATATATATATATATATATATATATATATGTAGATACGTTAACATTTACTTCTGATTTTAAATGTATGACATCTCGTTTTTCTTCCCGAGTTGCTTTTATTTTATGTTCACAAGCCTGTTTTCATAACCATATGAATGTACATAATATGTACTGAGAGGTACGTGCATTCATATTGCAGCCTTCGATTATTATTTTTTGTGTGCCCATCGATGTAGGCCGACAGAGATGTCGATTCTACGTCTGGGTAGTTCATTCTGTAGTTTATATATATATATATATATATATATATATATATATATATATGTACATCTGTATACGTGAGTGTACCTACGACTCTGTCATTGCTGTGTTTGTCCCTTCTTTTTCCCCCTTTTTTTCCATTTCTTCTATTTTTTCTGCTCAGCAACTCAGCTCAGCCAGTCTGCCCACTCGCCTCTTCAGCTGCCTTACGTGCTGTTCGGTCTCGGAAGAACCAACAATTACATCGAAGAATTCTATCTCGGCATGCCTGTATCGGCGCAGGTAAACTACAGTATTGACTGGCAATGCATTATGCCTTCCACTTGCACATGCAGTCCCATGTAAACGTGGCCTTCATTCATATTTCTATTTATGTATATGATGCACACACTCATGTATATATATAAGCATATACGGACTTATACACACGTACACGCACGTATATGCACGAGTGTCCATGTGTTATATATATATATATATATATATATATATATATATATACATATACATATATATGTGTATATACATGTATGCACGTGACGGTATGAATCGAATGTACCGACAGAAGGCCACAGACACGATGTTGGAATGTCAGTCTCACAGCAGAATCTCCCAGAGAGAGTCAGCATCACTACACGTGTAGAGTCGTGGTCATGCATACATGCACGCATCTGTACATCCTCGTAAGTATGGGTATCTGTGCAGGCATCGGGCGTTGTCCGTTTCTGTCTACTGGTATATAAAGTTAATAACATGGGTCAAGAAAGTATATGCACGCATATATATATATATATATATATTTGCGGGCCAGTGTCGGTTTCCTAGTGTGCGTTGGCGGTATGTCTTGGCATCCAGATTTGCAACAATATGTGGATTTCCTTGATCCCCAACTCGCAAGTTCTCGTATATCCGTCGCCTCTCTACTGCCCCAAAGCCTGGCAGCTCGACCTGTCTGTCAATCCTTCCAAGCACGTCTTCTACATTCTTATCGTAAGGAGACAAAAACCGAGTTCCTTGTTCTGTTTTTCTTCTCATTAACAGACAGTCACGCAAACACATCTGTGTGTGTATGTATTTTTATATATGTAGAAATATATCTACATATGGACAACGCTATCTACATCTCGATATGGAGATGTGTCTATGTGGCACCACTTCCTATCTAAATCTAGCGTATATCCGCGTAAATGTTTTTAAATATACATGATTATACGTAGACATTGGTAAGTAATAGACAAATAGCTGGTTGGTATTTAAGTGTATGCAGAGACTTGTTTTTCGTCGGGATTGTGGTGATTTTTTTTTTTTCGTAGACGACCATTATCTGTTTGATTGTGGTGGCAATAATCATCTTCATTCTCGATCGCCGAGAAAAGGTAAGCACGACAGCGTGTTGCCCGATACATAAAGAAAGCACCGAGTCCTTCAAGAACGGTACATCCTTTAGCGGCTGCGCATGTATATGTATGACTGTATATCTACCTGTCTAAGTCTTTGTCTCTTCTTGTAACTCTCATGTGCTCTCTCTCTCTGCACATTTTTTTCATGTCTGTGTATTCGTTGCCCGGTATGTTGGCGTAGTATCTGTATTGGCATTCCGTATGTGGTTAAGTAGGCGAAGAACTACGAAACCAATTTAACATGGAGAACTAGTGGCGTATGTCTCCGTTCTGCTGACGTTCCTCTCCATGTTCTTTTCTTCTTTTGCGTCTTCTTCCACAGGCCGAGGATTCTGAGCTTCAGCGTGGCTTCCGAAGTCACTTCATCATCAACTAGATAAAGAAGCCTAAACGGGCACTGAATCCCTTGTTCTTCTCCTCTTCCGTTCTCTTCGCACCCTTGTTTTCTTCTGCTGTCATCGCTCCCCGCTTTTTGTTCTCCCCTCTTCTCTCCTTGCTATTTGCTTCTACTCGTCTCTGCTGATCTTTTCTCCTGCTCCTCCTCGCATTCCGTCTTCTCCAAGTCTCTTATCTTGTCTCGTCTTTCGTTCTCTTCTCTCGCCTGTTTATCTCTTTTCTCCTCTTCTTCTCATCTCCT
>NC_018389.1:2035940-2064029 GCF_000208865.1 Neospora caninum Liverpool
GGCAAGTGTTCTTTTCAAGACAGCATGCGCACATATGTAGGCTCACCTTGGGTGCAGAGGCGGCGTGAGAGTGCGGGAGAGGGTCGTTTGCCTCTCGCGGGATGCGCAAGTCGATTTGGACGTCATCCTCCAGCGCAAGATTTTCGTCTCCTGCAGTGTGAAGTGAAAAAACGAGCACCTTGTAGAACAAAAGGGGTCAGAAACTCAAGCTTGAAAATGGAAAGGAGATCAAACCCCCCACACGCTGACCACATATCTATTAATATGTAAATGTATATATGGTGGCATATGTTCGTTGCTCACAATTTTCGCTGCATCCGTTCAGATAAATGCATATACATGAAAACATATATACAAATATGCATATATAGGTATACATTTGCGTATACATGTGTACATGTATTCATGTACACATGTATACGCAAATGTATCTATATAATGCATCATAATAAAGGTAGATGCATGAAAAGGTACGGATATTCACGTGTGACGCAGTCGAACTTCTACAGTCTGAAATGAGGATATCTGTTTATGCACTCATGTATGGATATGCACGTCGCGCCGGGGACGTTTTTGAGATAAGCATGTCAATATATATATATATATATATATATACTGGTGAGTAGATGTTTACACACGAATCCACAAAGACGCGTGTAATTGATAAATAAATGCAAATGTTCATATATACGAATATGTGAGTTTACTTTAGCAGCGGCTTTCTCACCAAACACAGCGTCGGGATCACAGGAATCGCCGTCAACTTCACATCGAATCGCAGCTCGACAACACGGCGCGAGTCCTCGAAGCCTTCCAACAACTTCTGCCAAAAAACCAATTTTTTGCCGCTAAGGAAAAGAAGCGTCGAAGATCAACACGCCATCACATCTGTGGGTACACATCTATGCGGCTGTCGAATAATATCTTCGTGTTTATCGAGAGTTGCCTGTTGATTTGTAGCGAAGAGGTTGTACGTGTGAAACGCAGTTTCGCAGTCTGATTCCGCTGTCATTCAGGACAAAACGCCTGTCGGTAACGAGGTTGTGTGTCCATGCATGCAGGGGGTTGCACCAGCAGCCTTCGTGTGACTGGCGTTACAAAAACGCCCGCGTACTCTATCTGTATGAGCGGGAGAAATGTGCTTCCGCGGTCGACTTACCGTGCCAACAAGAATCTGTGAAGGAAGACTGCGTCTATTCCTCGAGGCAAACGAGTGTCCACTCTCCTCCGGTGGAGACGCGGAAACGCTCGAAGGCAGCAAGTCTGGTCCCGCCTCAAAAACAGCGAGTCTCAACCTAAAAAAGCAGATACGCGCAAGCAGGCCCTAAAGCTGCACACGTCGCGTACATTCCTTAGTATTTGTGGAACAGCAGAGTACGATTTGGTGGAGGAACCCCTTTGTGGGTCCAAAAAGTGTCTGCAGAAGCCCACAGAAATGTGTGTGTTCTGCCTTCCCATTCAATCATGTCGCTTCTATTTTCATGCCGTCTCTCCCTACATGTATGTCATATATATAAATACATACACGCACATATCGATATATACATATACATACATATATATATATATATATATATCGGCAGTGCATTTGGATCTTCCTCTGTGTATATTCATGTATATATGCACTTGACGAGGCCATGTTTCTCCACAGCCCGTACGTAAAGAAGCATATTCTATCCGAAGGCCGCTTCTTACAAAAGAAAAAAAGCAAACACTGGTGTGTACGACCCCTGCTGTTTTATGCGTGGCTGTTTGTTTCTAGAGTCCCATATAGTTTGCGGGTAAATGTCGATAGAGTTACGTAAAATATCCATCGACAGAGAGCGCGTCGGAGATATATAGACACACGCACTTGCAGTTACAGGAAAAGGTACAGAGACGCAACTGATGATGGTAAGAGAGACAGATAAACATCGCCTGAGATATGCAGGTAGACTGGTGGACAGAAACTAGACCGCTAGAGAGGAAGATACAGAGAAATCGACAAAAAGACAGGCAGCACGAAAGACGCAGCACAGACACGTGTCGGCAGGTGGATAGTTAAGAACAACATAGAAATATTCAGATTCAGGAAGAAGCATGGGTAGATCCGGCTATACATATATGGTAGGCAGGTGGATAGGCATGGATTGTCGGTAAGCAGGTATGTGCTGCGGGGTTTTTACCGAAGGCGTTCTTCATAAGTCTCCGAGTCTCCAGGTTGCTCAGCGACCAGGTCAAGGCACGTCCTGAAGAAACGAACCCAAAAGGGAATCCAGGGAAAAGTCTTGCAGCAAAGCAGGAAGAGACACGTGTCAAGCAAAGGAGAGTCTGGAGGTTGCGAAAGAAAAACAGTGGCGAGTTATATGTGCAAGAGTGGAACCGGAAGAAAACGCGGAACGAGGAATCCAAGACAGGAGACAGACGAAGGGTTTCCGAGATACAAAAGTTAGGCGTCGTTCGAGGAGAGATTAGAAACCGAGAACACGGCAGCAGATGAAACCGAGCCAGCAGTGCAGCTGAGCGCAGACAGGAAGCCCCGGGCAGAGACGGGAGTCAGAGTCAGCGCAAGCTGAAACCAAGGTATCGATGGAGGAAAAGGCATACGAGTGTTTCTCTGCGGAATCTCCTTGCGGCGTGCCTTGAGAACAGAGAAATTGGCGCCGCTTCAGAAACTGCTCGGCGTGCTGCTGAACTTGTTCTTCTTCTTTCTCCCATATCCCGAGCTCCGACATTTGACTCGCCCAGATTTTGTTCACCGCTTCAATCTGGCGCACGCAAAACACAAGACTGTCGCGGTGTTTCAGATTCGCTGTTTCCCCGCTGGTCCTTCTCTTTCCGCTGTCGCCCCGTTGTGCTCCTTTCTTTGAGGCGTCCTTCCAGATCTTCGGCGCTGTTCTACGCTCACGCAAAAAAATTTGAGTTGTACGGAAGAAGAACTGGTGTCGCTGTAAGAATGATTTAGACCTATTCGTCTCTCGCAGCTTCCGTGTCACGTGCTGGTAGCCTCTAAAGAGATCCACGGCTCACACGGGAATCCAGGATTCTACAAACAACAACGACAGGTATGTGTGTTCCTGGTCGTCTTCATCGCCCCATCCTGCCACGACAAACGCAGATTTTTCGATTTTTTATCTTTGCCTCTCCAGCTTGTGTGCCCGATCCCCTCCTCTCCATGCACATGCATATGGAGCATTCGAGAGTCGGCCTCGCTTCCCTCTTGAAGAAAAAGAAAAAAACTCAGCCTTCGTCCACGAATCGTGCGCGACAGTGTCTTTTCTCTCTCGGTCGTGCCGGTGTTCTCCTTTGTTTGCGGTCGTAAAAGAGACGGTTCTATCCGTCTCTTCTGCGAAGCAACATTCTGTTGAAAAGGCCGGAAAACAGCGCGGTACTCTTCTCTCTTTTCCAGCGATGTCTCGCGCTTGTGCCGCAGTCTGTGTCCCTGTCTCCTTTTGTGTTTCCTTCTTTTGTTTCTTCATGCGTCCCGTCTTCCTCCTTGGTCCTTCACAGTATCTCGCCTTTTCGGTTTACCGTGTCCTGCGCCTGCAGACAGACAGAAACGCCACGAGTACATCTGTGGCATCCTATTTAGAGTCACTCATTTCTTCCGTCCTCAGCTTTCTTCTTACTCATCGCAGACGTTTCATCCGAAAAACCAAAAACAGTCAACTTCAGGTGTGCAGCGCAACACGTTGTGATTCGCTTCCGGGATTCAACCTATTCTCTTCTCTTTCTCTTCGTTTGTCCCCCTGCAGCCGCCTCACCTGCTTGTCGGCTTCGCGTGCTTCTCGCTCTCGGCATTCTTCTTCCTCGAGTCTCCGCTGTCTCTCGTCTTCTCCCTCCTCTGCAAAAGGATCTTCCTCCTCTTCCTTCTTTGAGAGAGCTCGACGCATAGTTCTGACACAAACGAAAGAACCGAGCATCGACTGCGGATCGAAGGACAAGCAGCAAAATGGATCGTCCTGTCGTGCACCTATAGCTGCTCTCCACCTCTTGCCATGTTCTCTCCCTTCTTATCCGTCACTCTCATTTCGTCTTCCTCTCCGAAACGTTCTCTCATACTCTTTCTCTCTCCCGTCCATGTTCCCTTCTTGCTGCCCCTCCCTCTCTCTCCTTCTCTCTCTATGGGCTCCGTTGTTTCTTGCTCACCTTACCGTAAACCGTCTACTTCCATTAGCCGTTTGGTACACCCCACATGTCTCCCTGACGCCGTTCCGTCATCGCTCACCTCTTCCTGGTAGTAAGTCTTCGACCTGCAGCCTTCCCCGCTTCGCCACGGCTCAACGTCTGTCTTCCGTTCCCCACGTCTTCTTTCGTCCGTTCCCAACCGTCTCTTCTTCTTTCCCTTCCTCTGCCTCGGCCTCTTGGAGAGGTCTTGTCGTCAGCAAAAAGTGAAGAGGATTGAGCAGCGACGGAGACATGTGCACTGTCTGCTTCAACCTGCCCGGTCTCTGCTTTGTTTCCTCGGTGTCCACAACTCTGAACGCGTCTCCTTTCACCCTTCTCTGCACACCCCCGCCTCGGGCGCGTTCCCGTCGACCTCTCAGGGGCGAAATCCCCCTCCAGAGGTTCTGACGAGAAATTCCTCGCGACTCCGTACGCAGCGCTCGTCCACAGCCGCCTGACGGGAGGACTCCGGGTCCATCCTTCTCCATTTGACTGAGGGGGGGACAAGGCCGGACGGGCACCTTCTGCTGCCTCGTAAGCTCCTTCTGCTTCACGATTCCCTGCATGCGTTTCCCCTTCTCTTCCGGCATCTCCACCCCCACAGAAACCAGCAAAAGGAGAAGCGACAGAGCGGGGAATCGAAAGAATAGAGAACCGCTCCTCGGTTTCTCCCTCCCCATCACAACTGTATGCCTCTGACTCTGGGAACAGAGAAGAGCCACACGTCGGCCCCCTCTTCCTCCGCCCGCCGACAACTGGATCTGCCGCGAGACGAATCAGCACGTCTTCCTCCTGGTTCTCATCCTCACACGATTCTACCAAGTCTATTCTCGGATCCCGAAGCTTTCCAGATGCTCGTTCCTCATCTCTTCTCTCATTCTGCATGTTATTCTCGCTCGTCGCTCCCTCCTCGTGACTTCGCCCCGCGTCTTCGACGTCGAGGCCCAGCTCGTGGAGCATCTCCTTCCGTCGCCGTCTCCTCTTCTTTTCACACTCGGCCACCCAGGCTTTTGTGTTTCTCCGATGTCGGCGAAGCGTTGCTTCTTGCCCGTCTGGTTGCTCGTGCCGCCGCTTCGACAACAAAGTCGCTTTCCCCCTCGCCCCTCCAGAAAGCCAGGCCGGTAAAGACAGGAGAAGCGGCTCATTCACCCTCAAGGAAGACACAGGAGAACCTGCGCCGAACGGAAGAGACGAAGCGGAAGAAGACCCAGAAACATCAGGCACCCGCGAAAAACAAAACGAAGAAGAACGGGGAGACGAACGAGGAGAAGAGAGAGAGACGTGAAAGGGTGACTGCTCGTCAACAGAGTGGGGGAAGGGAGACGAAGGCAGAGGCGATGCCATCATGAGGACGATGTCTCCAAGTGAAGAAAATAGGGGAAGGAAGCAAAAAGAGACAAACTTGTGTGCACCGGAAAACGAATGCCACCTTGTGGAAAATGCGTTGGTATCGAACGGCGTACCGAGTCCCTGCCTTCTTCGGAGAGAGTGGCTGCAGTTTTCCATTGGAAAGGAACCGGTAACGGCGAGTCCAGAGCGTCTCGGGAGCCGCCTCGGAAGATGGAAGCGTCGCGTCCGCTCTCCCTCGTCGTAACCTACACTTTCCACGGAAGTGGGCAACGCGCGAGAAAACGAGAAGCAAATGACCCAAACAAATCCAAACATCGGGAACCACGAGGCGACGCAGGTCGAACTGACTAGAATGCTACGAACACACGACCCTGCAGCGACTCTCAGATGCCACGGAAGAGGCGGACGGAACGGAAGGAGAGAAAAATGAAATAGAAACAGAGGAGGCGAGAGGTAGAGGGACAATGCTATCGAGGACGAGAACGGAACGACGAGGAAGAGAGAGAGTCAACGAGAGGCAAACAATGTGGCATATCTCCCGAGACAACCGCCACGCCTTGTTTCGGCAAGAGGAGGACTAAACGGCTACAAGACAAACAGGACAGGAAAGCCATACGATCCGATCAACAAACGGAGACTGATGCTGTCTTCCACCTTCCTGTTTCCTTCCCGTCCAGGAATGGCTTTCCTCTGTGTTCAGACCTCGGTTGCTGCAGAGAAGGAAAGTTTTCTTCTCTTCCTGTCCTTCTCCCCCCTTTCTCTCTCGTGCCTTCTTCACTTCACTCTCTGTCCTTCACTCTCTCGCGAGTTCTGCTAGTTCACTGAAGTCAAAGGAAGTGAGTGAAAGAGCAAGACAGACGACGAGAAGTCAGACAGGAAAAAGCAGGGGAGGACAGGGAATGTAGGAAAGCCGCGAAGGGAGAGACACAGAGAGGGGAGCAAGAAGTGCAGGTACAAAGGACAAGGGAACTCTGGTGGATATTTCCTACAGAAAAGGGAAAAGCCACAAAGAAAAACAGACAGCGCATGGAGACAACAGCTGGCCGAGTTGGAGGGACGAAGCACAAGCGGGTCCCTGAAGCGCCACAAGAAACGGCAAGCATTGCCTGCCCTCTAGAGGTGGAATGCAAGCGAAGATCCAGCAGGGACATGGAAGGGGAAAACGACTGTTGCATTCTTTCCTTTGGGATTGCGAACGGAAACGAAACGCTGCTGAAGAACAGAAGAAACATCGACGAGACAAGGACACCTAACTCTTCGCTCTCCTTGACCTGGCAGAAACGTGCCTGGACACCTGTGACAACCAGGAGAAACAAGCGGCGGTGTATCCTGGCTTCTTTTCTCCCTCCCTTTTTATCTCGTTGAGATAAGAGACTAACGGAGGTTTCTCGAGGGGAAAGAAGCAATCTCTCCGCACCCCCTGTGGCTGTCTATTGTAGAGCTGGGACCACGCCCTCTTTTCTTAGTTGGGCGAGAGTTTCGCACTGGATGAAACACTTTCTCTCGACGAAGAGACGTAGACAAGAACAAGCGGGGAAGAGCACCAGTGGAGAGATTTCAAGCAGAGGTTTCTCGCTCGGCGCCAAGCAACACGCCCCAGGACAGGCATAAAACAGCGAGACTCGAGGTAGCTTGGTGCCACCGAAGTCTCCCAAAAAAGCACCTTAGCGGCGCCCTCTAAGTGTCGCACACCGTTCCCCTGCTTGCTTATGTCTTTCACAGAAAGATGGAATGACGAAATCCACTATCTCTTCCGTTCTCGGTCTTCGGGAAGGTCGGACCCGAAGGGTGAGAGAAAAGTTGCAATGTGTCCAGCACGGCGAGCTAGCCTCCGGCCAAGTGGCGAACAGCCAAAAATGTTGAGGAAGACTCGAAAGTGCATGAATAACCACGTGACGGAAAACAAAAAAATGGAAGATCACCTAGGGCTGCCATGACGCCGCGCGCATTCGAAATACCCGTCCTATGCAGATACGCTAGAGTACTGAAATGCAGAATCACACAGGCATGCATTCCACTCGCCGCTCCACGCAGTTTGCTTCACTGCTCTGCCTGGATCGTTTCGCGGAAAGGGTGATTGCCAAGAGCGCAGGCTGTTAGCATACACGAGCTGTGCGTGTGCGTGTTTGAACTACTTTCCTCGGCCGTCGCCGTTTACAGATCCGTCGTTCGGAGGAATGGAGCACAGCAGTGAGGATCTACGGAAGGCAGCCTATGTAAAGCGAAGGTGTCCTCATCAACAGCTTGCTTCTGTGGCATATTCAGTCGAGGACGTAACCATGTTCTCCAGCGCAACGATCGTGGCAGGTGATACAGGGTACGGTTCTAGAGGCGGCGGTCCCCACAACGAGAACATATGCAGGAGGTAGAGCGCTACAGACGCTCGTCGTCGGGTCGTCGTCGTCGGGTCGTCGTCGTCGGGTCGTCGTCGTCGGGTCGTCGTCGTCAGACATCCAAGCAGATGGCTGGCGAGTCGATGCCTCTGCACTCCATCACAAACGGTCATCGTCTATGTCGTTTCAGAGAGTCCTGTGTCTTCCGTGGGCACGTGAATGGAGGAAAGTGCCTGGTGTATGTGTGAAACACAATACCACGTGCTCCGACGACAAGCTTTTCCTCCTGCTCCGTTATTTCTCCTCTTCCCGAACGAACTTGTCTCAAAACCATCTCAGCGGCGTGGTTACTGTATCGTTTTCGTTACTCAAAGAGCGCAGACCCGAGACACGTCAGTGGCTTGGTCGATTTTTTTTGTCCCCCTTCCGAGCCGAGGCAACTACGACCAAGCTCTGTGAAGTGGAACCGCACTCCCCCGACATGCCATCTACGTGAGAGGAAGCACCCGGCGAACTCGGAGTCGTCTTCCAGTTTCCCGCATCTCTGCTCTACCTTTCCGCTACAGATTGGCTCGTGATCGCGAGCGCCGTGCACGGAAGAATACCCCGCGGCCAGACAAGGCCGAAAGAAACGTATCCCTGCTTCCTGAAAGAATCGGCGCTTCTCCCCTCCCGCAGAAAGCGATCTCAGTGTCGAGGAGAAAAACGTGGGCGCATTTGCTTGTGGGAATATGTTGGAGTTACTTGGACAGAAAAGCCCCAATTGCTTGGGGAGGCGCTGCAAGGCGGATAATGGAGCTCTGCTCTCTAGGGCAACGCAGAGTTTTGGCAGAAAATCCCGCTGAAGAGTTATCTCGCACCGGTCGTCTGGCGTCCCACGGCGCAGCTTCGGCCAGCCCGTCATGGTGTTTTCCGTGACGCGCGGCGGTCCCCGCAGTGTCGACACACCGGTATAGAAGGCCCGGTGGTCTTGCATGCAAAATTAGTGACGTAGCGGAGAAATCCCGCCGAACCCGCAGCATACAGTTGTCTCTCTGTCGATGCAGTATTTCCTTTCTGTTTAGGTATATGTTCTTCCTCTGCGATCCACTTCGCCTTTTTTCCCCATTTCATAGAAATCCGTCCTCCGCGAGCGCCTCCGTTGGCAGTGAGAGCCTGCGTCGCGCATGTGCACCGAAAGACGGGGGAGCCCTGTCGACTCCCGGCGGTGTCGATTGACGTCGAAGTCGCTGCGCGGGCAGCGCTTTTTCCTTTGAAGATTCAACTAGTTGGCCTCTTGAGAGTTGAAGAGATGTGTCGAGGAGGCAAAAATGTCTCACATCGTTTGGCATCCAGAGCTGGACTTCTTCTGGTCGCCTGCTGCGCGTGCGCTCTTCTCTCTTCGTCGCCGCTTCCCACGCGGCGGTATTTCCTGACGTTCGGTCTCGCCAGCAAAGTAGTCGTCGATGGAGAGGCGGAAAAAGGCAATTTGGATGTCTCAGTTCAGCAGGATGGGCGGGACAACGGGGACGCCGACAGTCTTGACCCAATTGATGGGTCCCCGGCGGCAGCGGTCGAGGCGGGCGGCTTGGCTGCCGTACAGCAACAGGGTCGCAGTTCCCGCGGATCGAGTGTCTCGTACACCGTGTCCACCCAGCGTAGGGCGTCAAAAAGCCGGTATGTGTTGCCTGCGGTCCTCATTTCTGCCCTTGCAGCAGCTGGAATGATGGGCTACGTCACGCCCAAGAAAACGCCCGCCCCCGAGAAAACAGATGTCGAGACGGTCGCTGCCCGCGCTGGTGCCGAGCAATTCGACTCGGATGCCACAACCGAGCAAAAAAGCGCGGAAATCGCACAAGAAACCGAGGAACCCAGCCGGCGTCGCAAGCAGGCTGCACTCGTGGCCGCAGTGCTGGTAGCGGCGGCCGTCTACGGTCTGCGTTCGTCTCTCTTGGGGGTTGACAAGGTGTCTTCGCCGACGGCACTCCAGGGGCTCCTAAAAAAACCAGAAAGCATGCACGGCATTGATCCTGATGCCTCCGTCGACTTCCAACCAGACGCGTCGGTCGAGCGGCAAATGGAAGTGCCGGCCGAAGGTGCGGGTGATGAAGTGCGAGGTTGGCAGCATTTAGTCCGGGACTTTTCGGCGATGTTAGCGGGAGAATATGCGCTATCCCCGCGCGTCGGAGCGGTGGCCTCGGCTGTTGCACTTGGGCTTCTCGCCTTCTCGCTGGCAGCTGCTCGACGGGCATCGCGTCGGAGACAACAGCAAGGGGAAGAGCGTCCAGCGTCACCAACAGCGGGCGAGGAACAGGCGGATCCGGTGCCTGCTGAGGCCGCTGCTCCGGCAGCTGAACCCGAGCAGATTCCCGAGGCGGAACCTGAGAAGCCGAAGGAGGAGGAGGTTCCTCCTGTGGCCGCCCCTGCGGATATGCCGGAGGAAGTGCCCGAGGAACGCAAGCAGGAGGAGGCTGGTGGTGAGGCGTTGGGCGAGGATAGGGGAGAGCCTACGAAAGAGAGAGGCCCAGCGTCCGAGGATGAGTTTGAAGCTGAAGAGGGTCCAGAGCAGGAAATTGTCGTAGTTGCTGTTCCGCCATTGCCTCCAAGGCCGCGGACAAAGCTCGAGACGCTCTGGGAGGACGGAGAGGACGGGGAGGCGTCTGACGAAGAAAAACTTGCGAATATCAAAACCGCCGTGCGGAACTCGGTGAGAAGATGGAAGAACCAGATAGAGATATATCGAACTCAGGCGAAAAAGCTGGACGCCGAGTTCAAGTCCACGTCGACCCGCCTGGATGAGGTCAAACTGACCAGGCAACCGATCGTGCAGAGAAAACTGGAGACCAAGTTGGAGCAGTTGTCGCAGACACTAGCAGATCAGTACGAGCTTACGCTGGTCATCTCCGCACTCCAGCGCATCTCTCTCTCGCTCCTCCATGTCGTGGAAGACGCGGCTACAGTTACGGGGGACCACGGTCGAATTGCACAGTTCCGGATCAGCGCCAGTGCGAGCCTGGCCAGTATCCTGGTCTCCCTCGAGAAGGTTCGGTTGGAGGCTTTGGAGGCACAAGAGGGTCGGGGGGAAGTGCAAGCCGGTGGTGCATCGTTGGGACTCGCGAGTTCGGCGTTACGCAGTATCGATCTCATCAAGCACCAGTCCAAGAAACTGCTGCTACTTGTTTCTCTGCTGGGGGCGGAGCCGAAGACAGGCGCGCCGCCCAAGACAGAGCCGAAAGTCGACAACATGCTGGAGGCACAAGCCGCAGAGCTCAGAAGTGAACTGAGCAAAACGGAGGAGGCCTCCGCCTTGCGGGAACAGGAGGCGGCACTGCTCGCGGCGCTGGAGTCCTCTCTACGTAGGGCCCAAGCCTTCTTTGCGAAAGAAGCAAAAGTGGCCGCGGAGTTTCTACTGCAGTTCGGAAGTGCAACGTTACCTGGAGCAGCCGCCACGCTAACAGAGCTTCAGGACGATCTGAGACTTCGGCGCATCAGGGTCACCAACGTGGAAAGTGAACGCAAGGCTGTCCGCGGCTTAAAAAGCACTATCATAGAAAAGCAGACCGCGCTTGAGAAGAAACGAAAGGAACTAACGTCCGCACTGGAAGAAGTGGAAAAGAATATCAAGGGAGAGTAGGAAGCCGTACCAGGGTGGGAGAAGAGGCCTCAGCATCACCTCAGCTGAGGAGCCATGCCTGTGTATCCAAGGACCGGCGAGAGACGGGAGGTGGCAACAAGGGAAACGCAGTGTATCCGCATGCGGTTTGAGCCTGTGCTCCTTGGGAAGCAGCGGCGATCTGTCGCTGTCTCGCCTCGCTTCCGCTGTAGAAGGACGGAATGGAGCACGAAAGGTTGACTGGTGAGAGGCACCGCAAACTGATGGAGCAGCGGCATGGGCGTGGCTGTCCGGTGAATGAAAAAGGGAATTGGGTCGGGTGACCTGGGACCACAGGTGGTTTGTGGCGTCCATTGAGCACTCGATTTAGGATCAGGATGCATGGCGAGATGAAGCTGCGGCCGAACGCAGCTTCAGTCCAGTCGCTGTTGCCAGTCAGTTGCAACACCGCAACGGACATCTGCAGACATCCCACAGGGCACTCAGATGTTTGAGTTTCGCAGACGCAGGCGAGGAGGCTGGTCTCTCGTTTGTGATGAACGCGTGTCTCTGGCAAGTCCGGAGGCCCATGTACGTGCACGCGGTGAAGCACCACGGACATGTCCAGAAGTCGAGGAACAGCAGGCTGATGGAGCAGGCATAGCCGCTGGTGAAGAATCGCAGGAAAAACTACCATCCCGGAACAGCAAGTAGTTGCCATGGAGGCGATTCCGGCGCTCTGTTTGCAGGAAGAAGAGAGATGGGTGCCGGCGGTCAGTTGCTGTGTGGCAGGAAGGAACAGAATGTGGCCGCTGGCAGTGCGTGGGGTTCGATCCTGTAGGCGCAGGTGCTCGCGGAGGAGAACCAGGAAGTTGAAATAAGGGGGCGGAGACTCAGTGGAAAAAGGACCCGAGATCATGCGGAGATGGCCAACACGGCGTCTTCGCGAAGCCCAAATAAACTGTTGGCGCGCCGTGGCAATGTGTCCGTTGTGAAACAGCAGTAAACGAACGTCGGTAAGAAGTGACAGATGAACAAATGCCAGCAGTTGAATCTACTGTAGGGGAATGGGGATGGACGAGCGTTGTAATCGTGTGGTCCTTCAACGCGCCGGATACACGTGGGCACCACAAAGAATTCGCTGAGTTGAGTTCAACGCGATCGCGAAGACAGCGAGGCATCCCTTGTTAAATGGAAAGACGAGACTGACGATGTCTGGGGTCTCGGGTAAATGTATCATCGAACAATAGTGTGGTAGGCCCTTGCGGACACCATGGAATGGGGAGTGCACGAGTCATTGGCTGTGAAAACCTCGTCAGGCCCACAGTAGCAGGTGAAGATATCGGGTGCACGGCGCGCATACCGAGAGAGGGAATTTGAAGGTATTGTGGCTATTGGTGCAAGCACACGACAAGTGACATTTCCACGGTCCTATTATATGTGCGTATGGCGGATGTTAGCCCTACGTACATCTATATGTATCGCAAAACATGTATGTAGTTGCTTTACCGGTGGAGACTGTCCCTCGCCTACAGTTTGGGAGGAACAAGAGCTCTCCAAGATATACGTGGATGCGTATATGTGTATAAATGTGTGCTTGTCGTCTCAACTAATGCGCGTCATGTCGTACCACTTCGTAAATAAACACGCCTTTTTTGTTAGCGGGCAACCTGATTCTGCTCTGCTATTGGCAGATGTTGCCCAATGTGAAGCTGTATAAAGAGGTTAAACCATGTCGAGGACTGATACATGTCTGCTGTTTCAAGTGCGTCCTGCTTTCTTTGCACGAAGTGGGAAGAGCGACATGGTTTTCCGCAGAAAGCAGTGAATGCGCCGAACAGCCTTCTTGAAAAGAATCGTGGAACTGTGTATACCTGATGGCGTGTCGCAGTCGTGAGTGGTCGCATCAGTGTGGTAAACGGCATAGAGTTCAATGGGAACTTTGTAGGAGTGATATGCGAAAACATTTGTTTACCCAAAGAACACTTTCAGTGAGATGTACCCTCTCGACAGCCAGGGGGGTGCGTCCTCTTCCTTCCATCATTGTTCTTTTTTGCTGGGTCAAACCGCCCCCCCGTTTTGGTTGCATGCTTCCTCGTGTTTCCCTGTTTTCATGTCTTGTGCCTGTTGTCTTTCCTTTTCCTCCTGTTGCGACCACGTCGTCTCTTTGGTGGAACCGGACCGTGGGCGCCGGCCGTCACGACGGGCGTGGTTCCGCCGTAAGTTCCCACACTTTCCTGTAGACAATTTCTGGATCTGCACTATCGCCATTTTCGTTCTAAAAAGAGTGAAACGTTTGTTGATCCAGTGGTTGTTTTGCAACACAGTGCTTGTTGATTTTGTCCCGGTTATGGCGGATTGAAAAACCTGTTGTAAAGCCTTAAGGCCGACAGTACCAGGATAACGCACGTCACATTCTCCAGAAATGAGGTACAGACAGGAAGGCAGCTCACGATGAATAGCCTGTGCCGCTCCCACTGGACTACTGTCCGATAGAAGTCGTCTTTCTGTGGTATCCGGTGATACGCGGTGGACTGCTAGTGTGATGGGGGGATTGCCGATTGGGAAGGACAGAACCTCTCTCCCTGTCTGGACGATTTTGCCTCCATCGCATGCGTCACGGCTTGCGCCTAGCGCCTATCGGCCGACATGCGATACCAACAAGCCCGAACGATACGAGAAGAGAAAGAGAAGCGTGTTGAATAGAAGCGTGCCTAGGTGAAGCGAGGCAGGACGAGAAGAACGGAAGGGGGGGAAAGAGAAACGCCAGCTGCGTGGGGTGCGGAAGCGGGACAGACGTCTAGTCGCATCTGTCACATCCGCGGTCTGCTGCAGGTAGCTCTCTGCGTGTATTAATTCAACTGGTGTCTGAATCTCGCGCCGAGAAACATTGGAGAAGCACCCTGCGAACCCCTAATGAATCCTCCGACAAAGACATTTCTTGATCCTGCCCCACAGGACATCGAGATCGCCGCGTACCTTGCAGAAAGGGAATCTCTGTAGTCGCTGAAGGGCCAGAGAAATTCATCTGTCTTCCTGACAGGATGTCACCGCGGGGAGCGGGTCAACCGTCTAGGCAATAGACTACACGAGACCCCATTTAAAGAGAGTCAGATGTGGGAGAACTGACGGAGGGCCCGTTTGGAACGCCACACCATTTAGCGGAACTCTGCTCTCTGATTTTCGTGTGCGCGCGTCGCCTATTACGGCTGACTGCCTCTAAGTTTTTTGTCTGAAAAACTGTCGGCCCCATGTGGGGAGAGCGATTGCTGCTCATCTGAGAAATTCTGTTCTTACACTCTTGCGGAGAACGAACGAAGTAGTCAGCTGAGACTCCCCTAAATGTGTGGTAGGATAAAGAAAGGGCAAATGAAACATCTGTTTGACTGTCGAGATGAAGACCAAGCAAATCGTGGGATTTGCGGAAAAAGATCCGACAGCTGTCACTAGGCGCTGGTGTGTCGGCTTCTGAGGCCGTTCAACTAAGAAGAAGCGCGGTAATGAACTGACGCAGCGACTTTTCTTCATGACTCTCAACGCACCGAATGAAGCTTTTCGCTGCGTCCATACCTACAACATTGAGAGTTGTAAACAAAATAATGAGCGGTTTTCACCAATGTTCTCCACGCGAATCTAGGCTACCTCTCTGCGTATGCGTGTGCGAACATACATGATATTACATATATATATATATATATATATATATATATATATATACATATATACATATATATACTCGTGTGCACGTTTCGGTTTTTCTTCGTCCTTTCACGCAGAATGCATCTGCCCTTTTCACTGTTTGGTCTCTCTCCTTGTGCTCCATCGCCTGCGAAGATGGAAGCACTGGAGACCCTGACGACCCGCCGAACAAAACAAAGTGGAAAGAAAACAGCCCGTGAATAGGCGGACTAGAGAACCTCTTTTGCTCCATCTCCGCACCTTCTTTCCTCACAAAGGCAACACCTTCGTAGACATAAAAAAGGATTCGTATCGTGTGTATTTCGACGCCGAGAAGTCCCGTCGCAACAACTCGGAATCTACACATTTATGTATTAACGCACTCGCCAACGCAATTGTAGATATGTCCACTGCATTTTCCGATCTTTCTGTGTTTTGAGTGCAACGCTCTGAGGCAATCTACGGAACGGCACCCCAGCAGGCAGCCCCCATCTCTCACATTCCGTGGACCGTCTAAAGGATGATATGCTAATTTTGCTTCCAGCATAAATGCGTCGAACGCGCCACGCCACCTACGCAAACCGCGGCCCTTGGAGCACACGGACGTGCGGCTGACTGCTCCTTCGCTGTCAACGAAACGAGGCAAACCCTGACGATGCCAACGCGAATCATATCAGATGGAAGTCGTTTGTGGAATAGCACACCTATAATAATCAAGAAGAGCATATTATATACCCAAATAATAACCCATCCACTGACTACATGTCGGCTCATAAATTGTTGGCGAATCAGCATTCGGGCATTTAAAGCTCGGAGTCGGTCTGAAGCTGTCTTCTTTGCTTCTCTCTCCCGTCCGTCTGCCCTGTGAGGCTGTGCGAGTCTGACCCTCTGAAGGAAAGAAGGGCAGCAGCCACAGGATACGCAAAAGGATAAAGCGCCCGTTGCGAAAGCCGGAAGAGGAAAAGGCGATGCACGGGAACTCGATGTTGGTAGTGAGCGCGCCTAGTGCGTGTTTGAACAAGAGAGGGGAAAACTCAACAAAGTATGTGGGAACTTTAGCTCTTCCCTTTTCATGTGACGCGTGGCAGACAGAGAAATATGCATTCATGTAGACAGATAGAGGTAGATTGATAGACGGGATGAGACAAAAAAGATCAAGAGATGCATAAAGATATCGAGGTGAATCGATGATTATATGCGCTTGCAGTTGGGACATTAGTCACGTCTTACGCGCAGTATTGGGTCTAGTCATGTAGCCATCACGCTTGGTGTCACGTTCGTATACATATGTATTCTCAAGGTACATGCGAACAAACGCTTAGACGAAGGAATATGCTGCATTTCCTATTTCGTTCGTCGCTCCCATCGCCCTAGTAAATATGGCAAAGACGCTTCCGCGTCATCCACCAGCGTATCAGCAGTGTCTGTGTGTGTGTTTTGAGTTGGGCGTTTCTGTACCAAGGGCACCTTGTGTGTGAACAGCAACTGGAAAACTCTGCTGGCCACAGAAAGCGCCCGCGAAGCCATGTGCAGCGTTGAGGAGAATGTTCACCACTTGCGCCGAGCAGCCCTCTCGTGCGTGTCCTTCCTCTGCCGACAGAACACGCCAGTGAGCCTGGTTGGGGCACCTGTCTGCAAGAGGGGAAACCGAGGGACAGAGGAAAGTCGTTAGGCGAGTTGTGAGGAGCTTGAGTTGACTGGGAAGACATGATGGCGGTCTCCGATCGAGAAGGCAGATGAGAGAAGGGATATGGAAACTTTCGTGAGACTCTCGATCGCGTGCCGCTGGAGAGAGAACAGTGAGAAAGGGGAGGACAACACGAATCTGTATGTATCCTCCCTATGCGTTCACTCACATAACGATCAGTCCGGCCGAGTGTAGGGACGAGCACAAGCCGTTGGCTTGTCTCGCGTTTTTCTTTAGTCGATGTGCTTAGCGTTTCTCTCCTCGATTTCTCTCTTTCCCCCCCTTTTCCCTCTACGTCCTCTCTGTCTCATCGTGTGGTCGCTCCTCTCTTGTTCCTCTCTTTCACCCTCCTATCTTTCACTCTCCTCTCTTTCTCACGGGTTTTCTTCCACTCCCTATCCACCTTACCGTTTTCGCCCCTCTGTCTGTTTCACTTTCTCTATGGGCTCCGTTGTTTCTTGCTCTGCTTACCGTAAACTGTCTCCTTCTCTTAGTCGTCTGGTGCTCCGAGCTTGTCTCTCTGACGCCATTTGGTCATCGCTCACCTCTTCCTGGTAGTAAGTCTTCGACCTGCAGCCTTCCCCGCTTCGCCACGGCTCAACGTCTGTCTTCCGTTCCCCACTTCTTCTTTCGTCCGTTCCCAACCGTCTCTTCTTCTTTCCCTTCCTCTGCCTCGGCCTCTTGGAGAGGTCTTGTCGTCAGTAAGAAGTGAAGAGGATTGAGCAGCAACGGAGACATGTCCGCTCGGGCGGAGAGATGTACACTGTCTGCTTCAACCTGCCCGGTCTCTGTTTTGTTTCCTCGGTGTCCACAACTCTGAGCGCGTCTCCTTTCACCCTTCTCTGCACAGCCCCGCCTCGGGCGCGTTCCCGTCGACCTCTCAGGGGCGAGATCCCCTTCCAGAGGTTCTGACGAGAAATTCCTCGCGACTCCGTACGCAGCGCTCGTCCACAGCTGCCTGACGGGTGGACTCCGGGTCCATCCTTCTCCATTTGACTGAGGGGGGGACAAGGCCGGACGGGCACCTTCTGCTGCCTCGTAAGCTCCTTCTGCTTCACGATTCCCTGCATGCGTTTCCCCTTCTCTTCCGGCATCTCCACCCCCACAGAAACCAGCAAAAGGAGAAGCGACAGAGCGGGGAATCGAAAGAATAGAGAACCGCTCCTCGGTTTCTCCCTCTCCATCACAACTGTATGCCTCTGACTCTGGGAACAGAGAAGAACCACACGTCGGCCCCCTCTTCCTCCGCCCGCCGACAACTGGATCTGCCGCGAGACGAATCAGCACGTCTTCCTCCTGGTTCTCATCCTCACACGATTCTACCAAGTCTATTCTCGGATCCCGAAGCTTTCCAGATGCTCGTTCCTTATCTTCTCTCATTCTGCATGTTATTCTCGCTCGTCGCTCCCTCCTCGTGACTTCGCCCCGCGTCTTCGACGTCGAGGCCCAGCTCGTGGAGCATCTCCTTCCGTCGCCGTCTCCTCTTCTTTTCACACTCGGCCGCCCAGGCTTTTGTGTTTCTCCGATGTCGGCGAAGCGTTGCTTCTTGCCCGTCTGGTTGCTCGTGCCGCCGCTTCGACAACAAAGTCGCCTTCTCCCTCGCACCTCCAGAAAGCCAGGCCGGTAAAGACAGGAGAAGCGGCTCATTCACCCTCAAGGAAGACACAGGAGAACCTGCGCCGAACGGAAGAGACGAAGCGGAAGAAGACACAGAAACATCAGGCACCCGCGAAAAACAAAACGAAGAAGAACGGGGAGACGAACGAGGAGGAGAAGAGAGAGAGACGTGAAAGGGTGACTGCTCGTCAACAGAGTGGGGGAAGGGAGACGAAGGCAGAGGCGATGCCATCATGAGGACGATGTCTCCAAGTGAAGAAAATAGGGGAAGGAAGCAAAAAGAGACAAACTTGTGTGCACCGGAAAACGAATGCCACCTTGTGGAAATGTGTTGGTATCGAACGGTGTACCGAGTCCCTGCCTTCTTCGGAGAGAGTGGCTGTAGTTTTCCATTGGAAAGGAACCGGTAACGGCGAGTCCAGAGCGTCTCGGGAGTCGCCTCGGAAGATGGAAGCGTCGCGTCCGCTCTCCCTCGTCGTAACCTACACCTTCCACGGAAGTGGGCAACGCGCGAGAAAACGAGAAGCAAATGACCCAAACAAATCCAAACATCGGGAACCACGAGGCGACGCAGGTCGAACTGACTGGAATGCTACGAACACACGACCCTGCAGCGACTCTCAGATGCCACGGAAGAGGCGGACGGAACGGAAGGAGAGAAAAATGAAATAGAAACAGAGGAGGCGAGAGGTAGAGGGACAATGATATCGAGGACGAGAACGGAACGACGAGGAAGAGAGAGAGTCAACGAGAGGCAAACAATCGGGTGTGGCATATCTCCCGAGACAACCGCCACGCCTTGTTTCGGCGAAAAGAGGACTAAACGGCTACAAGACAAACAGGAGAGGAAAACCATACGATCCGATCAACAAACGGAGACTGATGCTGTCTTCCACCTTCCTGTTTCCTTCCCGTCCAGGAATGGCTTTCCTCTGTGTTCAGACCTCGGTTGCTGCAGAGAAGGAAAGTTTTCTTCTCTTCCTTTCCTTCTCCCCCCTTTCTCTCTCGTGCCTTCTTCACTTCACTCTCTGTCCTTCACTCTCTCGCGAGTTCTGCTAGTTCACTGAAGTCAAAGGAAGTGAGTGAAAGAGCAAGACAGACGACGAGAAGTCAGACAGGAAAAAGCAGGGGAGGACAGGGAATGTAGGAGAGCCGCGAAAGGAGAGACACAGAGAGGGGAGCAAGAAGTGCAGGTACAAAGGACAAGGGAACTCTGGTGGATATTTCCTACAGAAAAGGGAAATGCCACGAAAGAAAAACATACAGCGCATGGAGACAACAGCTGGCCGAGTTGGAGGGACGAAGCACAAGCGGGTCCCTGAAGCGCCACAAGAAACGGCAAGCATTGCCTGCCCTCTAGAGGTGGAATGCAAGCGAAGATCCAGCAGGGACATGGAAGGGGAAAACGACTGTTGCATTCTTTCCTTTGGGATTGCGAACGGAAACGAAACGCCGCTGAAGAACAGAAGAAACATCGACGAGACAAGGACATCTAACTCTTCGCTCTCCTTGACCGGGCAGAAACGTGCCCGGACACCTGGGACAACCAGGAGAAACAAGCGGCGGTGTATCCTGGCTTCTTTTCTCCGTCCCTTTTTATTTAGTTGAGATGAGAGGCTAACGGAGGTTCGCGAGGGGAAAGAAGCAATCTCTCCGCAACGTGTTACTGTCTATTGTAGATCTGGGACCACGCCCTCTTTCCTGAGTTGGGCGAGAGTTTTGCACTGAATGAAACACTTTCTCTCGACGAAGAGACGTAGACAAGAACAAGCGAGGAAGAGCACCAGTGGACAGATTTCAAGCAGAGGTTTCTCGCTTGGCGCTAAGCAACGCGCCCCTGGAAAGAAAAGCAGCGACAATCAAGGTTCATTTCTTTTCTCAAAGGTAATCGTCCCATTGCGAAAGGAAGGAAGGACGCTTGCAGCGTCCTGTACGTGCCTCACACCTCTCTCCTGTTTTGCTTCTGTCTTCCAGAGACTCACGAAAATAATATGACGGTACCCACGACTAACGATTCAGTTCTAGGTATTAGAAAGAACAGGTACATCTGGGCGAAAGGAAAGATGTGGCGTGTCCTTAAGGCCAGGGGCAACGTGGTAGAAGTGGCGATGAGCCCGACAGATGGATTTGCTCGGGGCAACAGTCAGAGCATGAATAACGATGTGACGGAAAATAAAAACATGGAAGATCACCTAGGGCTGCCATGAAGCCGCGCGCATTCGAAATACCCGTCCTATGCAGATACGCTAGAGTACTGAAATGCAGAATCACACAGGCATGCATTCCACTCGCCGCTCCACGCAGTTTGCTTCACTGCTCTGCCTGGATCGTTTCGCGGAAAGGGTGATTGCCAAGAGCGCAGGCTGTTAGCATACACGAGCTGTGCGTGTGCGTGTTTGAACTACTTTCCTCGGCCGTCGCCGTTTACAGATCCGTCGTTCGGAGGAATGGAGCACAGCAGTGAGGATCTACGGAAGGCAGCCTATGTAAAGCGAAGGTGTCCTCATCAACAGCTTGATTCTGTGGCATATTCAGTCGAGGACGTAACCATGTTCTCCAGCGCAACGATCGTGGCAGGTAATACAGGGAACGGTTCTAGAGGCGGCGGTCCCCACAAAGAGAACATATGCAGGAGGTAGAGCGCTACAGACGCTCGTCGTCGGGTCATCGTCGTCAGACATCCAAGCAGATGGCTGGCGAGTCGATGCCTCCGCACTGCAACACAAAAGGTCGTCGTCTACGTCGTTTCAGAGAGTCCTGTGTCTTCCGTGGGCACGTGAATGGAGGAAAGTGCCTGGTGTCTGTGTGACACACAATACCACGTGCTCCGACAAGCTTTTCCTCCTGCTCCGTTATTTCTCCTCTTCCCGAACGAACTTGTCTCAAAACCATCTCAGCGGCGTGGTTACTGTATCGTTTTCGTTACTCAAAGAGCGCAGACCCGAGACACGTCAGTGGCTTGGTCGATTTTTTTTGTCCCCCTTCCGAGCCGAGGCAACTACGACCAAGCTCTGTGAAGTGGAACCGCACTCCCCACTCCCCCGACATGCCATCTACGTGAGAGGAAGCACCCGGCGAACTCGGAGTCGTCTTCCAGTTTCCCGCATCTCTGCTCTACCTTTCCGCTACAGATAGGCTCGTGATCGCGAGCGCCGTGCACGGAAGAATACCCCGCGGCCAGACAAGGCCGAAAGAAACGTATCCCTGCTTCCTGAAAGAATCGGTACTTCTCCCCTCCCGCAGAAAGCGATCTCAGTGTCGAGGAAAAAAACGTGGGCGCATTTGCTTGTGGGAACATGTTGGAGTTGATTTCAAACAAAGGAAAGCACCGAATGCACGGTGGTGGCGTACGTGGGGGAAACGGCTTGCAGGGACGATAGACAAGGACTCATCCCACAAAGCGGAGAGTCCCCAGGGTGGCGTGTATCCCCGTCAGTCGCCGGCGTCCCGGCGTCCTGGCGTCCCACACGAGCGCATGGTTCTTCCTCCCACCGCTTAGGTGCGGTGTCTTTGGGACGGGGAGCAGGCGCCGGAGTGTCGGCATTCGGAGGCGCGCCTCTCCCCGGGTGCACGATCAATTGGTGAAAAGCCTGAACAGTTCCCCTAGAGCATCGAGAATCCAGCTCATTATTGGTCCTTTCGGCACTTTTCCTTCTGCTGGGGCATCTGTTCTCGATATTTGAGATCGAATTCGTCTGTTTTCCAATTTCGCGGTTATCTGCCTGCCGCGAACGTCTTCGTTGGTAGTAAAGCCTCCGCCTCCTCCGGGGCCCTTTGAATGCCCGGTACCGTCGACTCCTACAGGTGTTAGTCGACGTCCGAGTCGGTGCGCAGGCAATGTCTTTGCCTCGAAGACCTAATTGGTTGGTATTCTGAGAGTTGAAGAGATGCGTCGAGGAAGCGAAAACTTCCGCCATCTTTTGGCGTCCAGAGCTGGACTTCTTCTGGTCGCCTGCTGCGCGTGCGCTCTTCTCTCTTCGGCGCCGCTTCCCACGCGGCGGTATTTCCTGACGTTTGGTCTCGCCAGCGAAGTAGTCGTCGATGGAGAGGCGGAAAAAGGCAATTTGGATGTCTCAGTTCAGCAGGATGGGCGGGACAACGGGGACGCCGACAGTCTTGACCCAATTGATGGGTCCCCGGCGGCAGCGGTCGAGGCGGGCGGCTTGGCTGCCGTACAGCAACAGGGTCGCAGTTCCCGCGGATCGAGTGTCTCGTACACCGTGTCCACCCAGCGTATGGCGTCAAAAAGCCGGTATGTGTTGCCTGCGGTCCTCATTTCCGCCCTTGCAGCAGCTGGAATGATGGGCTACGTCACGCCCAAGAAAACGCCCGCCTCCCAGAAAGCAGATGTCCAGACGGTCGCTGCCCGCGCTGGTGCCGAGCAATTCGACTCGGCTGCCACCAAGAAAAAGAGCGCAGAAATCGCACAAGAAACCGAGGAATCCAGACGGCGTCGCAAGCAGGCTGCACTCGTGGCCGCAGTGCTGGTAGCGGCGGCCGTCTACGGTCTGCGTTCGTCTCTCTTGGGGGTTGACAAGGTGTCTTCGCCGACGGCACTCCAGGGGCTCCTAAAAAAACCAGAAAGCATGCACGGCATTGATCCTGATGCCTCCGTCGACTTCCAACCGGACGCGTCGGTCGAGCGGCAAATGGAAGTGCCGGCCGAAGGTGCGGGTGATGCAGTGCGAGGTTGGCAGCATTTAGTCCGGGACTTTTCGGCGATGTTAGCGGGAGAATATGCGCTATCCCCGCGCGTCGGAGCGGTGGCCTCGGCTGTTGCACTTGGGCTTCTCGCCTTCTCGCTGGCAGCTGCTCGACGGGCATCGCGTCGGAGACAACAGCAAGGGGAAGAGCGTCCAGCGTCACCAACAGCAGGCGAGGAACAGGCGGATCCGGTGCCTGCTGAGGCCGCAGACCCTGCCGCTGATCCCGAGCAGGTTGGCGAGAAGGAGCCTAAGAAACCGGAGGAGAAGGAGGCGCCTGCTGCGCCCGCTGCTCCGGCAGCTGAACCCGAGGAGATTCTCGAGGCAGAACCTGAGAAGCCGGAGGAGGAGGTTGCTCTTGTGGCCGCTGATCCTGCAGCTGAACCCGAGCAGATTCCCGAGGCAGAACCTGAGGAGCCGGAGGAGGAGGTTGCTCTTGTGGCCGCTGATCCTGCAGCTGAACCCGAGCAGATTCCCGAGGCAGAACCTGAGAAGCCGGAGGTGGAGGAGGCGCCTGCAGCGGCCGCTGACCCTGCAGCAGAACTCGAGGAGATTCTCGAGGCAGAACCTGAGAAGCTGGAGGAGGAGGCGCCTGCAGCGGCCGCTGATCCTGCAGCAGAACTCGAGGAGATTCCCGAGGCAGAACCTGAGAAGCCGGAGGAGGAGGTTGCTCTTGTGGCCGCTGATCCTGCAGCTGAACCCGAGCAGATTCCCGAGGCAGAACCTGAGAAGCCGGAGGAGGAGGAGGTTCCTCCTGTGGCCGCTGACCCTGCAGCAGAACCCGAGGAGATTCTCGAGGCAGAACCTGAGAAGCTGGAGGAGGAGGCGCCTGCAGCGGCCGCTGATCCTGCAGCTGAACCCGAGGAGATTCCCGAGGCAGAACCTGAGAAGCCGGAGGAGGAGGCGCCTGCTGCGGCAGCTGACCCGGCAGCTGGACCTGAGCAGATTCCCCAGGCAGAACCTGAGAAGCCGAAAGAGGATGCGGCGGAGGGTCCGAGTGGAGAGCAAGCAGCGGAACAGGCAGAAAGCGGCACGAAGGAAGAGCGCGGTGAACGAGAAGAAGAGGAGGAACCTAGTGGTGAGGAGCCCAGCGAGGCAGCGGGAGACCCCGATGACGATATGCTGGATGTTAGCATTGCAGATGTCCGGGAGGCAGCGTTGCAGCAGGCGAAGAGATGTGGGGAGTTCGTGAGCAAGTTCCGTATCGCGGCGTATTCGCTCGAAATCGCGAGTGGTGCACTGCAGACGCGTATCGAAATAGCGAGGCAGCACGGGCAAGATGTTGTGGTGAGGACAATGTCGGACTCGCTGACTACTACTATGCGTCAGCTCGAACTTAGTTACGAGGCGATGAGGAAAAACGTTGACCTCGGCCGCCTCGCGCAGGCAGTTGCTTCTTTGGCGGAAACAGTGGAGCAGGGACAGCGAGACGGAGTTATTGAGGAGCAGATCGCTCCGCTCGAGCAAAAGATGGACCAAGTCATGAGCGAGCTCGACGAGCTTGTAAAGGAATCGGAGACAGAAGACACTGAGGAAGAAGCGGCTGTCCCCGGTGTGACCGGCTCGCCGTCGGAACCACGAGCTCCGAGTACAGATGATATCAAAAACTTGCGCCACCAATTGAAGCGCACTATACATCTGTTCGCTACCACGGTGGTGGCAGCCCAGGCAGATGCGTCCACGAGTTTGGGGTCACGCCGCAAGCTTCCAGGCTCGGATATCAGCGACGCTATCGCCTGGTACAAGTCATCTATTGCCACAGCACACGGGCTCATCGCTGGGTTACACAAATTCGGCGACCCCATCACCGCTTCCGTAGCTTTCTTCACCGAGCATGTCCAGCAAGCCGAGGATGATCTTACCGCCCGAGACGTTCCAGGTGATTCCCCCGAGGTACAGAAGCTCAAAGACGAACTTGAACGTCGACGTCAAGCCCTTGCCCGCACGGAGGCAGTGGCTGCAGCTCTTCGACGTGATAAGGAATATGCAGAGACCGTGATCAGCTTCGCGCAAGAACACCTCATGGACCTGCAGTTCGAGTGGCAGATATTCGCCACTAGTGACTAATATCCCTGGTAATGAGGCAAAATCGAAAGCCCAGGGCCGGAGAAGGGGCCTCAGCATCACCTCAGCTGAGGAGCCATGCCTGTGTATCCAAGGACCGGCGAGACACGGGAGGTGGCAACAAGGGAAACGCAGTGTATCCGCATGCGGTTTGAGCCTGCGCTCCTTGGGAAGCAGCGGCGATCTGTCGCTGTCTCGCCTCGCTTCCGCTGTAGAAGGACGGAATGGAGCACGAAAGGTTGACTGGTGAGAGGCACCGCAAACTGATGGAGCAGCGGCATGGGCGTGGCTGTCCGGTGAATGAAGAAGGGGAACTGGGTCGGGTGACTTGAGACCACAGGTGGTTTGTGGCATCCATTGAGCACTCGATTTAGGATCAGGATGCATGGCGAGATGAAGCTGCGGCCAAACGCAGCTTCAGTCCAGTCGCTGTTGCCAGTCAGTTGCAACACCGCAACGGACATCTGCAGACATCCCACAGGGCACTCAGATGTTTGAGTTTCGCAGACGCGGGCGAGGAGGCTGGTCTCTCGTTTGTGATGAACGCGTGTCTCTGGCAAGTCCGGAGGCCCATGTACGTGCACGCGGTGAAGCACCACGGACATGTCCAGAAGTCGAGGAACAGCAGGCTGATGGAGCAGGCATAGCCGCTGGTGAAGAATCGCAGGAAAAACTACCATCCCGGAACAGCAAGTAGTTGCCATGGAGGCGATTCCGGCGCTCTGTGTGCAGGAAGAAGAGAGATGGGTGCCGGCGGTCAGTTGCTGTGTGGCAGGAAGGAACAGAATGTGGCCGGTGGCAGTGCGTGGGATTCGATCCTGTAGGCGCAGGTGCTCGCGGAGGAGAACCAGGAAGTTGAAATAAGGGGGCGGAGACTCAGTGGAAAAAGGACCCGAGATCATGCGGAGATGGCCAACACGGCGTCTTCGCGAAGCCCAAATAAACTGTTGGCGCGCCGTGGCAATGTGTCCGTTGTGAAACAGCAGTAAACGAACGTCGGTAAGAAGTGACGGATGAACAAATGCCAGCAGTTGAATCTACTGTAGGGGAATGGGGATGGACGAGCGTTGTAATCGTGTGGTCCTTCAACGCGCCGGATACACGTGAGCACCACAAAGAATTCGCTGAGTTGAGTTCAACGCGATCGCGAAGACAGCGAGGCATCCCTTGTTAAATGGAAGGACGAGACTGACGATGTCTGGGGTCTCGGGTAAATGTATCATCGAACAATAGTGTGGTAGGCGCTTGCGGACACCATGGAATGCGGAGTGCACGACGTGTTGGCGTTGAAGACCTGGAGTGGCGCATTGTAGCAGGGGAAGATTGCGGTGCACAGCGGGCACCCCGAGAGAGGGACTTTGAAGGTGTTGTGGCTAGCAACGGACGCACATGAAGTGTGAAGAATGTACGGCCTCACCGCATGTGTGTGTGGAGGGGGTGTTGGCCACCTACGTATTTCTCTATGCCGTGTGTGTCGAAAGGCATTTATGCAGTCGTTTGCGTACCTCTGGAGAATGGCCCCCCCCTCTCCTACAGGTTAGAAAGGGAAAGAGTTCTCCAAGGTTTTCGGGGATGCGGATATGCGTATAAAATGTGTGTTACCCGTTTCCACTAGCGCGCAATATCGTACCGCTCCTTTTATAAACCGTCTGTTCGCGGGTGCATTGATATTGTTAGTGTGATAATGGCAGAAACCGGCCGATATGTGAAGCTGTATAAAGAGCTCAAAACGTCTAGATGACTAATACACGTTTGCTGTTACAAGGTCGTCCTCTTGCTTTGCGTACGAGGGGGGACGGGCGACCTGGCTCTCCGCAGACAGCAGAAAGTGCACCGGATAGCCACCTTAAAGATGAAACGTCTCGCGTATACCTGACAAGGGGTGCGGCAGTCGTGAGTGGACGTAGAGGTGGGGTAAACATCGTAGATCTACCGAGAACTTATGAAGAGTGATCTGTGAGAGCATCTATTCGTTTTAGGAAATGTGCGGTCACCGATGTCTACCTCCTCGCCTGCCGGGGTGTCGGTCCTCTTCACTACATCACTGTCACTTCTTTTTACCGGCGCCCTTTTCGTTCGCCCGCTTCCTCGTGTTTTCCTGTGTTCATGTCTTTTGCGTATGTTTTTTCCTTTTTTCCACCTGTTGCGAACCACGTCGCCTCTGGTGAAATCGGACGGTGGGCACACCGGTCGCCACGACTGGCGTGGTTGCGCAAGAAACAATTTCGACACCTTGCTGTAAAACGCTGCAAGAACTGCCATGTGGCCGCCTTTATTCTGAAAGGTGTAAAGCTTTCGATTATTCAAGAGGTTCTTTGGTAAAACACTAGTTCTTGGTTTCGTGTCCGCTGCGGTGGACCGCAAAACCTAAAGCCTTAAAGGTCGACAGTACCAGGATAACGCACGTCACATTCTCCAGAAATGAGATACAGACAGGAAGGCAGCTCACGATGAATAGCCTGTGCCGCTCCCACTGGACTACTGTCCGATAGAAGTCGTCTTTCTGTGGTATCCGGTGGTACGCGGTGGACTGCTGGTGTGATGGGGGGGATTGCCGATTGGGAAGGACAGAACCTCTCTCCCTGTCTGGACGATTTTGCCTCCATCGCATGCGTCACGGCTTGCGCCTAGGGCAGGTCGGCCGACATGCGCGAGCAACAAGCCCGAACGATACGGGAAGCGAAAGAGAAGCGTGTTGAATAGAAGCGTGCCTAGGTGAAGCGAGGCAGGACGAGAAGAACGGAAAAGGGGGAAAGAGAAACGCCAGCTGCGTGGGGTGCGGAAGCGAGACAGACGTCTAGTCGCATCTGTCACATCCGCGGTCTGCTGCAGGTAGCTCTCTGCGTGTATTAATTCAACTGGTGTCTGAATCTCGCGCCGAGAAACATTGGAGAAGCACCCTGCGAACCCCTAATGAGTCCTCCGACAAAGACATTCTGA